>NW_019100886.1:0-23511 GCF_001856785.1 Myzus persicae | reverse complement strand
TTAGTTGCTAAATTATGAAAAAGGTTTGAGGTCGATACGACGATGTGGTGGGGTCACGTGAATTTGGCCCCACCAATTTTGGTTTAGCGATTAGGACAAAAATATAAGGTTGCAAATTTTTTTTTACCGGTTGCCTAAAGTTGCAAATTAGTTGCAAAATGTTGCAAAATTTTGGTGTTTTTATCATAACATGGTGGGGCCAAATTCACGGACGTCCTTCCTCCCAACCACACAAGTAAAAAATATCATCACTCATAATCAACAAATCAGTGTCCTAGTTGATTTTCAAGCATGAGTGGAAAAACAAAATTATTTATATTTCACCGCATGTTGGTCAGAATGTAAATTGCACGTACGCACTAGCCTGGATTAGCTAGGACATTAGTGTCGTTGTAATAGACAAAACCAACACACACCGTTTGAACGCTTATGTACCTAAATTGCCTATACACCACGCCGGTCAATATAGATAGCTAGTAATAATATTACTACTATAATTCAATAATAGGTAAGCCTAGCCATAAACGAGTTAAAAAGTTAAAGTTAAGTTAATTTTAAATTTCTAACTTAACATTTTAAAATTTAATTTTCATAAACTTCATTTATAACTTAACCGATTTTTATTGATATAAACTTAATAAATAATGAGTTAATTTTAATAAAATCCAATTTCGTAAATTTATAATAATTAAATAATAAATATAAAAAAATATATTATTGATGATACATATTGCATAAGCATTTAAACATTTACTTTTTATTATTTTAAACTATATAACTGGCTACTTATATAAGCTACTTATAAATAATAATAATAATTTAACTTAAATTAATAAGTTAATATTGTAAGTTCCAAATAACTTATAACTTAACTGGGTTAAGAAGAAAATTAGGTTAAATATTAACTTTAAAGTTATTTAAATGTTTTCTATCAACTTAATTATTTCATTAATTATTTCTTAACTCAATTAAAAATGATCATTAACTTCCCTAGGCTTAATAATAGGTGTTAACAGAAACCTAACACCATAATTTAGTTTGTATGGGTGTATGAGTGAGTACGTCAACAATTTTTTTTTATTTAACCCTCTATATTGCCACATGAAACTTATATTACCAAACATTTTAAAAAAAGGATAAAATTATAATAATAATGATAGGAAATTAAAAACCACTCTACTCTTTAATAATTTAAATAATAAGAGTTAACATTTTGTGATTGAAATATCAAATAATAAATACTGTTCACTATTTACATTTTTTTTAAATTTTGATTTTTGCTGTAAGATCTGTAAATTTGTTTTATTTAGGGGCTATTAGCGGCTTTTAGAATCATACTGACACACAACTAGCCTTCGATCCATCCCGGTCAGTGGCTCACACCTTCCAATCGGTTTCTCCTCCTAACTTTTTACCATCATTCTTCACTCCACCTCCCCACCTCTTTCTTGGTCTTACAATTGGTCTCTTTCCCGTTAGGTTCTTCTCTAGTACTGTACGTAGTAATAGTTTTTGGTTTCTCTTGCAACTTATCCATTGTAGTATTTTATTTCTGATTGATTCAAAAAAGTTCGGTTTTCGGTCTATTGATTTTAATTCCTTGTTTTTCTTTATCCTTCAATCATTGGTTATACACTTATACAGAGAATATTATATTATATCATCCATAGATTTATTGAAATATTAAATACTAGGAATTGCACATAACTCTCATCTGCAAATTGAATCTTAATATTTGTATACTTATTCAATTTGATTTTTTTTATATAATGATATATTTGGATTATTGACTAATTAATTATGTTTAAATTTATTTATGAAAATCTAAATATTATATTTTAATTACACATTTATTTGTGATTTTCTTTTATTAATTAATTATTGACTACTTAATGGTTACATTTATTTGTAAATCTTAATATTATATTTTATACTATATAAAATATTAAAATAAAATAAAATTGTAGCTACCTATCGTATCAGTTGTCGTATCTTATCAATTGACGTACCTACACTCATACTACCAATTAAATATTGAAACGAATCGATTTATTTATGGGTACGAATAAATAAAAATATATATAATATTATTTATGGGTACTCTTTTTTACGATATTTATCTTTAAATGTGCATTGACCTAGGACTAATTGTAATCAATAGCTGTCTTAATGTTTAAGTATAATAAAGAGTAACTTAATTATAATATTAATCTCACTGAATTTAGGAATAAATAATTCTAGATAATTCTACTTAATTCTACTTAAATATATGTCGTTAAATACTTATGCTTAGATATTCCAATATTAATACAGTTGCCACTACCATGTCTCCACCATGGAACGATTAACTTAATATTGAGAATATACTTTAATTTTAATGAGAATATACTTAAAAAATCATCTGTATCTTGACTTTTGCTAATACCATGCATCTGTTAAAAACTGACCGTTGAATTTTGGTTCAATGACACACCAAAACCTACCTACCTACTCAAATATTAAAAATCTTACTGCATGTACGATTTTATTACTTTAATATTTAATAAATACTAAGCTAATATTATTTGATATGGTTTTTCAGAAATCAACGACAAAGTTATTAGCTTACACAATTAAATTATTTACATTAGTTAATATAATTTATGCACTAACTATAATAAATATTTAACCAATACTATTTAACTTATGGTAAACTAACTACTACGATAAATGTTGAACTTATGAAATTCAATTGAACTAAACTAATTAATTATTGTACGCAATGTAAGCTAAATATAATCAAAATACTAATATTAAAAGATACATCTCTTATAAAACTGTACTAATGACTAACGAGTACTTAGAATAGGAGACTTTGTTAATTGTTATACTTACAGAAAAACTATTATAAATGAAATAAATGCAACAAGTTTGTTGTAAGAGTAATACAAAATAGCTAGAGCAGTATGACGGTACACGATGTTCGAACAGCATATTATGTAAAGAGGAGAAGTGAGAACAAAACACAAGGTAACGAGTTGTGTATCTGTCAATTGAATTATGTTTGTATATTTTGAAAAATACGAAGGGCGAGAGTGAAATAATCAGGTGAATAAACTAGATCACACAGCCTGGGTCTCTCTTCTGCAGACGCCACCGGCCAGTCTCACTTTCTTGTCACTCACACTTATTAGTTATTACTTATTACCAATGTTCATCGAAGACGACGAGTTATCGACCCAACTCCTTTTGGTTGTCATTTTTACCGCTGTTACTGGCATGTGCAGGTGCCTGGATGGTGATTTTTAGAGTGTAAGCACGTGTGTCTGTAGCAGACGTATTATAGTGTAAAACTGTAAGCCATGTGGTTTTTGGCAAGTGTACTTGGAGTGTAAAAAGTATGTGTGTGTGTGATTATAATATTCTATAATATCTCATTCTATAGTCACATTATGATCTCATATAGTCACATAGGGTTATAGGAATGAACTAAATATATTCATATATAGTTTACTAACGTTTTAAATATTGTACACTACAAGACTAAGAACATATTCCAGAAAAAAATGATTAATATAATAAATTACAATTACAGACCCTGACTCCTGCGTAGGTACATGTATCATACATTTGTGTTTAGCTAACAATAGCATTTTAGAGGTAATTTTCTATTGTTGGAAACTTGGAAAAAGGAAATCAGACTGTAAATACCATTGCTAACATTTTGTTGATTGGAGACCATGCTCAAATTACAAATTTTCTTTGGCAAATAGTAAAAAATAATACGACATGTGAAATAATAGAACTTTGGGAATCTTTCTCAGAAAATGATATTAACCGATATCACTAAGTATTTCATCAATATAGGTATCTACTGATTTTTTATTTTAGTAAAGTATTCAAAACATTTTTTCCACACTGTGAATAAATATACAATTCGTATTTATAGTAGATTTATCACACAATTGAAAAATGATGCATTGTATTAAAAGAAAAAATATAGTTGATTCACTTGACACAAAAACCGACAAAACGTAATCTAAATTCATAATCGGCACCTATTCTTTCTTCAAAAATATTATGTTTAAAGAAGATATTAGCTATAAACATAGAAAATAGAACCTACATATATATTTACTTACAAAATGTATAAAAGTCAGTTGAGTGCTTAATCAAGAACATTTTTTCTGCTTTTTATAAATCCATATATTAGGTGTATAACAAATTATTAATGAAGTAGTTTCTCGACATATATAAGTATATTTGTACAATAATACTAAATAGTAATGAATACGATTTTAAATATACCACCTTAATTGTTATTAATAATAATCATAATAATTTATGTTATAAAAATACTTATGTATTATAGTTACCTACACTATTACCATTTGCGTCACTTTAATATTATAAATATTAATGTCATAAAGTATAGAAATGCAATTTTAGTAGACAGATGCAATTTATTTGTATCGTGCAAATATTGTTTGATTATAATCACCATAAATAACCAAACCAGTTGAAATTTCCAGTTATAAAGTTCGAATAGCAATGTTATTATAAAAATCACATGCCGAAATAAATCATGCGTTATCTCTTCAACTTTATATACCAACCTTCTTAAAATTTGTTAGAGAGAAATATATGTAAATCATCAGTATTATTTATGGAATTGCATTATTCTGCTTGTACAATTTCATAAAATACATATGATGACTACCTAAATAGTAAATACCTACCTACTATACAATCCTGCAAACATAATATTAAAATTACAGTACTATTTATATAAATATTCGCTTGATGCATATTTACTACAAACGTAATACCTAGAATATAATGCATATTATAACAGTTTTTGGAAAATAATTAAAAGTACACGGTAGCTCTCTGAACCATTTTAGATGTAGATTTATGTTTCATAAGCAAACTGAATAAAATCTTACTAAATTGAATTTTCTTTAATAAATGGATTGACAGGACAATAGTTAAATAGAATGCCAACAATATTTGTACGTACATTAAATTTAAGCCACGCAAGGATAATGTTATTTTCCAAAATCCACAACATCTGGTGTCAGGCAATAAAACGACGGATATTATTGGTTTTCACAATGTGAAAATTTCGAAATCGAACAAAATGAAATGAGTTTCTCTATACCCTGCAGATACATTGCTCAGCCCTGAAATATAATAATTTATTGGAATTCACACTATATCCACCATCCATTTGTTGATATTGTAGTACTTATTGAATATTAAAAAGCTCGATTTATTAGAATATTTATCGGCAATATATTTCGATTATCCCTTTATAAAATTACATTAATTCTATTTTAAATTGTATAGGTCTATAAGAATATACCAGGCCCAGAAAATATACGAATTTTCATACATGCCTAATGGAACAATAATGACAAACACTTAACTTAACCAAATGCACGTATCTGAACATTATATACTCAATCACATGTCCAAATAATACGTTTTGCCTACATATCCATAATAAAATATGGCTTGATTGTAATTAAATGATAAAGTAGGTAACAAAAATGATAGGTATAATCATCATCATAGTAAGTACCAAAAACCAAAATATTATAAAAAAATATCTTACTCGTATACATCTAATGATGTAACTGAATACTAAATTAGAAAACTGAGCATGTTTAGTATATTTGAGTCAAAGTTTATTGATTACTTAAAATTAAAATTATTTATGATGATTGATACTTCCAAAAATACTCATTTACTATTGTTTCTAATTGTCATACTTGTAACATGTCATTACAATACTATAAGATTAATCCAATAGGATCGCGCTATGATAATTTGACATAACTATCGTTATTCTAACCGCAAAACATTGGGTCAAACTTTATGTATCCGCCTCAAAAGTTTAAATTTGTGTAACCATCCAATTAAAGTTTGGTATACGACTTTTGGCCTGCCACCTCATCCCTACATAATGTTTCACATACCTACCTATAAAAGCTATGATATCCGTTACAAAACTTCACAAGCTCTTTGAAATGCTAGGAAAACTATATATTAATCATAATGACTAAATTAATGTTAAAAAAACACTTAATTTTTCAAAATTGATATATATTTACAACACTTTATTAAATTATAATAAATTAATAATTTGAAGTAATTAAATTGAAATTTGAAATGGAGATACTTTTCTAAATAAAAATATTTTATAATGTTATGATTAATATGGAAATGATTTATGACTACTCCTTAATACTTAATATCAAATAATTGATATTTTTACATACGCAGATAAATTATAAATACAAGCATACTCTTGAGTTTTGATTCTATCTCTTTTTAATTTTATTTATTGTATTTATTACCGCTGTTTTGTTTCAATTTTTAATAATGTTAGACAAAGTATAATACTCACAGAAGTAAGTATTAAAAAATGTATAATACAAAAAAAACTTGATAAATCTCTTGAGATATTATTCCTACTTAAAAAACTTAAAGAATTAAAAAAAATCTTCAAATGACATTCCCTAAGACATAAAGAGACGTCGTAACGAGGATAACATTATTTCGTAAAACAAAAATATAACTATTCACACCTACCTCATTTATTTTTTATCAATATACCCAAAAAACATACTCCTAACCTAACTAAGCCAGCTATGCTGAAATAATAATTTATAAAAACACCAACCAACATAAAGAATTTGTTAACATACCTACTAAGAAACCTCCATTGAAGAAATTCTCAAGTGAAAATTAAACAAAGTATGTATATTTTTAAAGTGAAGTAAGCTTCTTAAATTCTTATAGTCAGGTATATACGTATATGTATAGGTACATAATATGTTTATGATAATATACGTTATTCCACAATATTTGTCTCCGTCAATAAATGTTATCTATTTTCTTTTAAATTTGATTTTTACAATTTATAAATCAGAGAGAATTTCTAAAAAGGATTTTATTGTTAAATCAAAATCTATTTTGGTAAAAACGTGTGTACATAAAAAGGTTTTTTTTCAATGTTTTTCGACTAAGGTTTTAAACCATCTACTAGAAAAATAAAAATAAACCCTTCTAATATTTTAAAAGTGCCATCTATGATAAAATGTCGAATAATTGAACTTTTAGAACATTTTTATTGTCTCATAAAGCATTTCCAACAAATAAAAATAATCAGAACTGAAAATTCTTTATAGGGCTCAAAATAAACTAATTATGCTTCCTTCGGATTAACTAGGTATTTTTTTTTCATTAACCGCTTAGATAAATTAAGAAAAAAATCAAACCTCTCGCCTCAGAAGTGCTCTATGAATTTCAAAAACTAATGCTTCTATAATTTATTTCACGTATTTTCTGAGAAAATATTGCATTTTTTTTTAATTATTCAAATTTAAGATTTTCGCATCGTAAAAAAAAACTATCTACAAGACTAGGTACACATCCAATCGATAAAATATACTAAATAAAACATTCATATCACATTTCCTATCCTAAAAGTATTTGCGGTAAAACAGACATCATTGTAAACCAATAGCTTCTTTTATCCACTAAAATTCTGAATAATACACGAGTGACTTTCTGATAAACTACGGTTACGGTTACGTGATACTGATGTTGATCAGACTAGATTTGTAGTTGAGAAGTTGAATTTGCATAGTATATACTATTTACAACACACCGTTCTATTCGTTCTAAGCAAAAATTTGTTTTATTTATTTATTTATTTATTCAACATATAAATGGAAAGCAGAACATACTTACAGCTAGTATTTCAACTGAGTTGGAAAATCATAGCAAAAAAACTTCCATTTGGATGCAAAAAAAATCAGCATAATATTATGCAGATTCCAAGTGTAAAAAATAATTTAAATAATTTAATTTATAACTATAATGTCGAATATTGATGGTGCATATAAAAAACAAAAACATAGAATAAAGCATAAGAACTACATTTAAAATAATCCCGTTAGTTGGATTCAACTACTTTGGAGTCTAAAGTTTGGTCATTCAATTGTACTAATATAAAAGTAAAATAAAAACCCAACATAATACATGAATTTAAATTTCATCCTTAAAGAATGAAAGGATGATTTAAATTATTTAACACGGTATAAAATATTTTTACTTTCTAAGACAACAGGCAGTTTATTGTCACGTAGAAATGTTTTTCTGTTGACTAAAAATTATTAAATTTACAAATTTAATACGGAGATCAAACAGCATTATCTAGAAAAGAGAAAAACAAAATATATCGTAGTCTTAGTACATAGGTTGGTATATTCTACATAATATTCCAGTATGATTATAATATAGGTAATAGTAAATTCACCAGGCTAAATATTTTATTCTATTACTTAGTAATATTAGGTACCTATATTAATACGGGATGTTTTTTTTAACCACAAATATGTACACATGATATTATGAAAATAATAATGTTTTTTTTTACAGATTACTCACAGATATTTCTTGATGCTCAAGTGCTCAACCTATTTTTGTAGGACAAATATACATGTGCCTAACGAAAGGAAAAAATTGTAAATTGAGCGGCGGGTATTTTTAGGTATAAATTTCTACGTAATAAATGGCACCCAATAGAAATATATTTTTAATGATAGTAATTTAGCAAGGACACCACGGAGAGGCGACTATCACTGTCCTCCAAAAATTATTTTGGTTTTATTAGTTAGTAAAAATGGAAAAATTAATTTTTTTAAATACAATAATGAGGGATTAATAAGTTGTTTTAGATATTTTTTGCTAGGCTAGTTTATGCAGTTAATAATAAAAAAAAAAAACTAGATAAGTTATATAATGTAGAGTTAATAGTAATACAATTATAAGTTAGGCTTATCCACCAATAAATTAACAACAGTGTTTATGTGTAAATAGATATAGATGAATTATGGATCACTATCGATCACTATCGGTCACTTAGATGCTATGGGCAAAAATATCTATTTTAGAAACTTAAAAACCCCGGGCACAATTTACTATAGTATTTTTACTACCTGATCAATGTGGGCACAATTTACAAGCTCCCTTTTTATAAAATATTGTAGGTTAATGTATGTTTTTAATAAACTTTACAGTATAATATTACTATCATAACCATTGAAATGTATATTAATTTCTTATACTTGATATAAATAGCCCAATAAGTATATTAAAATCATTGCAATAACTGTGATAAATTTACAACCATAATAAACAATAAGAATAATAAATTAAGTAGATACAACAACAGAACACAAACAATATATTATTAATTATTATATTCTTTAGATTTTATAAGTAGAATTTTCGTCATAAAATTAAATATATTATCATGTATGAATTTCGTGTTATTAAATTTATTTAATGTTTTTGAATTATGCTATAAACATTTTATTTACCATGTTAATAAATTAAAACCTACAAACATAAAACAAGGTAAATAATATATTACGTCTTAAGTATTTCAACTAAAATATTGACAATAAAATGTATTTTTTTATAAATTAAAAAATAAAATATTTATATTTATTAAATAATATAAAATGTTAATAATGTATAAATTGTAGTTTTAGTACTATTTAGATATAAATAGTTAATATTATACTAAAAATGTCCACTCAAACAAGGATTTTAGGTTAATGAGACATACATTTCGTTAAGGTTACGTTTTTTTTTTTTTAGTTTCGAAACACTACACTAAAAACGTTGAATATGAAAATCTCAAGGTTCACGTTTACCATGCCGCAGTCTGAGTTTCCGTACCTCAACCAAGAAAATCGGATTAAGGCAAAAGTTTTTTTTAGTCAAACATAAGACCGACGTCATATATACAGGGTGTGTGCAGACCATTGTTCGCAGATGTTGAAACGTTTGATTTCCCGTGGGAGTGTTGTGTGCATTGAAGACCAAACTACCTATTGGGAGATTAATGAACACCGTACTTAAATATGAGGAGAAATGTATTGTTGTCTATACCAATGTCCAGCATGCCCATGAATGTGTGCAAATATGATCCAGGAATATCTTGACAAATGAAATTTCAGTACTATAAACTAAGAGAAACTATACCGGTTAGACGTATTGAAGTAGGTAGTATAATGGAAATTAATAATATTTCCTGTACATGTAATAATAATGCGAAAAAAGTAGATCTCCGTAAAGTTATTACTATTCTTAAAAGTAGTAGCATAGTCTGAATAAAATCAAATATATATTTTTGAAATAATATAACAATTAATGTCAGTATTTTTTTATATTCTTGCAGTACGATCCTGACGATTAGTTAGATATTATTTATTAAACAAATAATTTATTGTACGAGTATTCCAAAATAAACGTACTTATATTACCTGCCTACCTAATACATTATAATATGACTGTATAATAAATGTCAAACTTCTATTTTAAGAAGTATAACAATAAATCTTCAACCAATCAGATTACAATACAGATTTTTAGTTTTGTCAGGCTTGCGGTACGAATCGCTAAGATTTTTTTCGTTTTTTTGTTTAAGGCTTTTTTTAAAAGTGAAGTTTTGTGGGAATCTATACAAATTACCAACATTTTTACTCTTTATTTATGAGCAAATTCCAACCATATTAATAGTTTGAGGACAAAAGGAAAATAAACAAATCCTAGATAGAGTGAAAAACGTCACGAATAAAAAATGTTCTGAATCCAAAATCATGATCATAAATCCGCACTGGTAAATCCTTTAAAATCAGGCTATTAATTTATAGATTCATCAACAGTAGCACCAATTGTCTCGAAATATCATTAGCTATATAACATAATCTCGTGGGTAGGTATATGAAAAAATTAACTAAATCTTGTCATATTTATATACTGAACAGAAATATTTTAAATTTAAACCTTTAAAATATTATATAATTATTTTTTCATTAAAATAACCCTCAGCATTGTGGCCATTGGGAATTGCTATTTACTAAATAGTTATCATGAATTAAATAATAATAATTAATTTACAATAGCTGATACTAATATATAATTTGTCAAATTCCTATCCGTAATAAAATGAGAGTATAGGTACATATTGATTATTGACTATTATTTGAAGTTTCAGCCCAAGGGTTTCGAATATGTCGACAGATATTTTGTTTTTGTTCCTTTTTAAGCGTCACATTCGGTGAGTAAGTAGTATGAACACTACATGTTTGACGGAATAGAGATGTATTTTACTGTATTTTGTGCTTCAGGTTCTTTAAAATCGAAGGGCTCTGTGTTAAATATATTTTGTGAAGCGTGACATTTAATTTTCGGTACTCTTGTTTCGGAGAGTTGGTAAGTTGATTTAATTTTGATTAAATCTAAAAGTTCTTTTTCAGAGAATGATGTTAAAATCTGAGTGAATCGTTTATTTTAAAATATGTATTTGAAGGTGAAGAAATAGATTTGGATTCCATTTTTATCTCTGGATATTTGCTAAGTTGGTTCGAAATATATATCTTCATTTTCCAAAAAAAAATATTTAATGATGTTGGCACAATATAAGATTTTTAATTTTTTTTAATTTTTTGTAATTAATGTTTTTGGCCATGTAAATATTTTAGGAAGGTACATATTTCATTGAGTGCATATAAAATAAATTCCTCTGATTTTTATCACTCATACAAATTCATTGCGTTCTTAAGGTTTAGAGTTAAAATAATTTGTGATGAACAACCACGGGCCGATCACTGTAACATTTGTGATTAAGCTTTGATCTAATTATTTTTTGTCTAACTAATTGACTACATATGTGTATTTACCACCATTAAAGATATATTTGTGTAAATATTTTAGTTATTCCCAATATAATATGGCGTAATGTACTTTGTTTATGGCTAATATGTACAGTGTATGTTCGTATAATTTAAATGTATTTTTTTTTACGAATTATCAAATTAAAATGTAGAAAGAGTTCCATTCTAAGAAGTAAATAAATTATTAACATATACCTAATATGGTTTTAGTGAAGATAATTTATATCTTCGTTCCTATCAGAGACCTTAATATTAAAATGTATAAAAGTTCGAATAGGGAAAATTGAATTCAGTTTACAATTAGTTACCCACCCTTTATCGAGAAATAATGGTTAATTTTAAAAAACTGGCAAGATCATTTTAATTTTTAACGATATGGCTCAAAATATATCTAGGTATTAACCAGTTTTGAATCTTTTGAAAGATATTTTTCTACGATAAAACGTGTTCAAAAATACAAAACTTTTAAAACAAACTACATCTTAATCATAATTTTTTTTTCCAGGATACAAAATAGGATTTTTTTTAATTTTGACCCTCCAAAGTATTAACTGATAACTTTATGCACTTTTTTTACCAAAAATCAAGCTCAAAGTTGAAGATTGAATCACTTTTAATTGAATCTATAGGTAAATTACATTTTTCAAAAATACATTAACTCTAAAAATTAGCTTGCTTGGATTGAAATTTAAAAAATGGATCAAATTTACCACTTACTTATTACACTAAAGTGTAACTAAATAATAATTACTTAAAAAAAAAAAATCCTAAAATATTATAGTTAAACAAAATATAGTGTCTACATATAACTATTTTATAGGTAAAATAACTTAAGTCTAAAATGATTTAATTATTATGACTTTATAAATGAAGTTGTTTGTTATGGTAGTGTTGTCTATATTTTATAGTTACTGTAGTTCTTAATGTTTGAACTATAGCAGCATAAGCTTCGCTTATAGGGGGTGCTGCAATATTCAACTCATATTTTTTGTTAATAATGTGCATATTCTATTGTTGCAATAAAGATTATTATTATTATTATTATTAAATTCTCGTATGGTTGGAGTACGAGAAATGAGAATAGGAGGATATTTTTGTACCTCGAGGGTCCTCGAACTACAAAAAATATAGTACTCGCGAAATGACAATCCTGACGAACGGAGTCGACGAAAAACGTAGGATTTGCAGATTGACGAACTTGACAAACGGTGTCGGGTGTTGAGAATGACATACTTTGCAAATATTACTCCACGTCCTCAAACCTCTGGCAGCAACATATTCTACGAGCAACATTCACCAAAGATTTCCACAAGCATCTTTTGGACCTCTTCCAAAGCGATCGACATTTAGGTTCACGTGGTACTTCTGCTGACACGTGGGTCAGTGTTTACTCCTCCATACATTGAGGACAGAAGCCTTAGCTCCGGCGACGACTGGAAATTCCTAGCAAGTTTGAGTCGCAGTGGTGACTCGTAGACAGCTGTGATTCTCCGATCGACAATCAAGTCCAGTGATTCGATCAATAAATATCGGCGATCGAGTTGCGCCAATGTTGGAGTGTCTACGTGGGAGCCGTCCAACTCTGCAACCTTGCTAAAGGTTGGCAGTCACGTGCTCACGTCTCTGCTACGACGTAATACACGGCTGGTGATTCAATCCTGAGCTCGGGTGATGACTTAGTACGCCTCATCGGTGACCCGACCGCCGTTATCTCACCATCAAAAGCCAAAGCTTGCTAGTCAACCATCACGGATCGTTCCTCGTCGGTATTATCACACGACTGCTGACTATATGGAATTTCCAAGTGCAAGGCGCCCATCATCGGTATCTACCAAAACTACCAAACAGTGTTTTTTTTTTCAAATGTCTAACTGTGTCTTGGACAAGCGCTAAACATAAACTAACTACTTACTTAGAACAATCTGTTTGTACACAGCAAAATCTAAATACTAGTAGCATTGTTTTTTTCTGGTTTATAGTGTTTATTGTATATTAATTAATCATAATTTAACAATTATTTTGATGAATAAAACCTACGAATGTTCTTAAAATGATACATCGATCGATGATCAGAATTACATCACATCGAGACATAATTTAGACCAACGAAGTCTATATTTCAAATCTGCAAACTTTTTTTACACAATTATAACAATTATTTCTAGGTTTCTGCGGTGTTATTACACGATTTGGGCAACACTTGGTACCAAAATACCTATTGTAAGCTGGATTTTTACTGATATATTTTTGAGTCTAATAACATACACATGACAGCATATAGGACAAAAATAGGTCTATAAGACCAGTACTTTTCGGTGCGATTTCAGTCCTCGTCTCTAATGAACAAACCATTTTCTAATGGTAATATAGATAGAGGTAATTTATAGATAACTATTTTAAAAAGTAAGATAGGTACCGGTTAAATGTGATTTACGATCACACATAACCAAACACATGTACATTTTGTTGAGTGCAATTAATTGTTCGCTATAAAAACTTTCAAAGCTAAATACTAATACCTACAATATTATTAACAATTATTATTAACTGACAAAAACTTTTAAATAATTAATAATTCAAATAATTTTTATACGGTAAAACCGGGTGAATAGAAACAGTGGTGTGAATAGAAACAAAATCGGGAAAGTTACTTGGACGTCTCCTCGGCTGAATATTGAAGTTATCAATATGAAATATTCACCCATTTTAGGGGTGGATAGAAACACATAGTAGAACACACAAATAGATTATTTAAATTTAAGTATGATTGCAAATCAAATTCCTAGTTTACGAGTATTCCCTATAAATTAGGTTTCAATTTGAGAAGATGAACACCAAAAGACTGATTTAAAAATATTTAATTTTTATTTTGAAAATTTAATTTTATATTGTTCTTATTTTTTTTTCATTGAAATATGTACGTTGAAAATACATTTTAAAGGTTTTTAATTGTTCTCTTTATTTTTAAAAATCTCAATAATTATTTCTATTGACCCTTCTGTTTTTAAAATAGAAAAATACACCAAAACCCCATATATATTTCTATTGTCATTTGTCACCATCTGTCGGCGGAATAGAAACAAAGCACCTACAACAATATATAAAATAAATTGTTAAACATACAACAAATTTGAATACCTATACACATTTAAAGTGATCAACGAGGCCAGTGTTTTGATGTATTGATCATCTATAATGTCCAAATAGAAAAGTTGTTATGATATTGTAAAGTTCAAAAATGTTTCTATTCACCCGGTTTTACGGAACTATTTACGCTACTATATTATATTATTATTATATAAAAAAAGTAAAAACCAGTGAGAATCACATGATATAATATTACGATCACAAATTTAAATTTGTGATTTTAATGAAAACAAAATAATTTTTAATTTAAATTTTTTATAATTTCTATTGGTTACAAAAAATACTTTTGGCCCTAGTTATTGTTAAAGGTGCTACGTCACGAGATGTTCACATTTAAAATATTGTGTACTACTAAACTAAATGTTGAGTACTTATCAATATTAATTTTTATAATTTATTATACCTACTCTGCCCAAGTTAAATTAGTCTTTAAACTAGTTCTTTCTATAGTTGTTTGTTTGGTTTCAGACAAACTGTATAATGCGATCCTTCAATGAATGCAATATTATACAATAATTACTTATATGGATTGCCACTTCTTAATTTTTTTTTGCACATATTTTTGATGACCTAAACATAAAAAATTGGTTACCTTTCAACAAATGCTTAAATCCGACTTAAGTCCAACATCGTTCAGGTTGGTAGTAGCCTGATGTGTTTGTGAATTTAGAAGTTCATAATCACTCAAGAGGTAATAATCATTGTAATTTCATTCTCATAAGGATTTCATCTGAAGATTTGACAATACTTCTGTCCACAATAATTTTGTTCTTTCATTATACATTTTAATTAAGCTATCTAGTTTCAGAGTGTATTGATAGTACCATAGGCGGAGATCGGGGGGGGGCTTACGGGGGCTTAGTCCCCCCAAAATAAATGATTTGAAGTTAAAGACCCCCTAAGAATATTAAACAAACAATACCGTAATTTTGTACAGTTTGCAGAACTTTTTTCATTATTTTATATTCTTATATCCACAATTGTATAAGTGTACCTAGTACATTACATACACACTATTTACCAATTTATTATTTACGATAACATACCGAACAATTGAGTCACAATTATTCACAATAATATTATATTGTGTTTATATACCTAATATTGTACATATTTTGTACCAATTGGCCATCTATATTGAATAACATATTATACCATTCTATTTTAGATCGGAAAAATATTATTTCTTTTCCTAATTCTTGTTGATTCTCGAGAAGCGATAGCTATTATAGGACTATCGCTGTAGCTGTATTAAACCTATCGTAAAGTTTATCGCGATTGAATGAATCGTTAACCGTATTGACCATTTTATACTAAATTATATTTTACTTATTGTTTGATTTTCTTGGGAATACATTTCTTTTGAGATTGTGATTTAGATTTTTAATAAATAATTTAGTTCAAATATGTTTGAAATATTTAAATTGAAATCGTTTATTAATTATTCTTTTTTTATGTTTGTAACTATTTAAGTTGTTATGATAACGAGTCAACGAGAACAATTTTTTATGAGTGATCTAATGTAAAAATTAGTTTGTTGGGGGTATGTGGACAATGCCCCCACGGGTCTGTTTGTCATCAAATATTTGAGCCCCCCTTAATATTTCACAAGATCTCCGCCTATGGATAGTACCCATTAATTATTAAACCATTATGAGTTTTTATTGAATTTTTATAGTAAAGTTTGACTCGCGTTCATACATTTTAGCATCTGAATATTTTCAATTATTAATAGCTATATTATTTTTACTGAATTACATAGACTTAAACAATGAAACAGTGATACACATATTATAATCAATACTTTTTGAAAAATTCACCTACCTAATAATACAATAATAATTCTCACGGATATTTACTTATTTATCTATTACATTTTTTGCTTGCCATTATTTTACTTACTGCCGACTGTGTTAAATGCATATTATGTACAGACTCAACAGAATGTAACAAAAATAAATGAGTGTCAATAAGTACCACGTCACCGTAGAACAGTGCGAATAGGTTTTAATGGAATAAATAAGTAAGTAGTACCTAGCTTAAATTAATCCAAATATTTTTAAAATGTCATTAAGCATAGTCAAATGTATACTATTACTACGTATACCATAACAGTTTTAAGTCCTCGGGAGTAATGTTTTTTAATTACAAGTTACAACGAAATAACTAACATTGTTATACTTCGTTTGAATATCTAATTTCTAAGTCACATAGTGAAATTCTGCAAAAACTCTTTGAAAACTTTTTAAAGATTTATTATTTTTTTAGTATATTAGGAAATAGGAGCAGACTGAGATGATATAATATAGGTGCACCTTTGCTTTAGCTTTAGGTTGTTCAGTTGTTGCCAATTATCCAACTACATAATATTGTTATTTAGAATATTCTGGTACACTGTTGGTTAATGTTAGACGCCACTAGACGGCAGGTGATATTATCGTATACATTTTATTAAAACAAAAAAACAAAATATTGAAATAATTTTAAAACTTCAAAAATTTTGTTTCTCAAATCACAAAAAAAATGTTGTTTTCCCAAAGATTATGTAGCAACTGGCATATTATGCCCTTTTATACCAGTCAGCGCCTGTATATTGTGTTTCGACTTTCGATTA
Organism: Myzus persicae; assembly: GCF_001856785.1. Classification (NCBI taxonomy): domain Eukaryota; kingdom Metazoa; phylum Arthropoda; class Insecta; order Hemiptera; family Aphididae; genus Myzus; species Myzus persicae. The sequence goes on along the minus strand of NW_019100886.1, from coordinate 6,012 downwards.
AATATTATTAACATGACTTTAAAGTTTAAGTTAAATAAAAAAGATCTAAGATACTGTAACCAAAGAAACATCAGCGATCAGTGCGATCCTACCTATTCAGCTCGCAGCAATAGTCGCACATGGTAGTGTATACGGGTGTCACCGGTTTCCGCCAAAAATTACCTTTCCGTTTTCCGCCAATACCTTTTTCCGCCAAATTAGAAAAAACGTCATTCCTTTTTCCGCCAATTATAAATTATAGAATTTTAAAGTTTGGGAACCCTTATCCGTAAAGATTTAATAATTTTACATATTTTTTTATGGAACTATAATATTATATTGTATAGGTACACACTATAGAGTTAAATAATATAATTTTATCATAACACTTATTAGGTAGGTACAATAGATATAAGTATTAAAAAAAATTATATTTATATTTGCATTGTTTTGATGACAATATGTCAATATGTTAGCGCTCGATGATTGGTTGAAACTTGAAATTGAAATTTGAAATCACATTGTAAAAAACTGAAACATAGTTAAAATTAAATTAAATAATATATAATATAATATAAGTATATAATATTTTATTCGAACCTTATTTAGCATAATGATTTGATATCAGTTTTACAAATTCATATCTACTGATTTCATCTCGTTGGTATTTTGAAATTAATTCTTCATTTCGTTTACGTTTATCGTTCATATTTTTTCTTGGTGTTTTACATTCATTAATACTCTTTAAAGTAACATAGACATTAGTTTGAATATTTTCTATAAGTACAGTGATCCATGGTATTATATGTGGTGTTCGTTTATAAAAATGATCTTTGAATACAGCGTGAAATGATTCACACGCGTTCGTCGTCCTAGTTAAACTTGCCGATAATGAAGCCCACAGTGATGGAGGGTAAGAACAATCGTCTCCTATGTAATTATCTACTAAGTAGTCGGAGTATTTTGTTAATAGTTCATTAACAGGACGATCACTCATAAAATCATATGAAAAACAATCTGATACTTCCTGCGCATCAAGAAACAAAAGACCAAATGTGTGTCGTAACCATTTGCCGATTTCCGAATTTTTTTCTTTATATTCAATTGATAAACCAAGAGATTGTATTTTCTTCCACCAAGAATTAGTCAAATGAAATCTACAACCAATTATATTACTTTCTGGCCAAACTTCAGTAACTGCATTTATAATAGCTTTTTCGTAATCAATAGTCACATTTGCAGGTGAAAAAATCAAATTCATATCTTTGCATTTTTGACAAATAGAACGAAGTGCAAAAACATAGGAAGATGTTAGTTTATTTGGTAATAAGCAAAATATGAGTGGAACATAGTGACCGTTTTGAAATCCATGGATAGTAAACATTTGCATAAAAAAGCGAGTACAATAATCAAATGTCCCATCCATATAAACAGTATCTACCGAAGTCAAAAATTGTAAATTTGTGTAACACGAAAAAATAATTATATTTTCTTTTTCATTATTTAATAGTAAGAAATTTTCTTTTTGTTTTGTTTCAATATTTAATACATTTAAAGCTTGGTGTACCTCAGAAATGGATTTTGAATTTGCTGGGAGGGTTTTGCGTCTCTTTTCGTACATATTTTTTCTTATTCTATTAATGTCGTTTACTGTTATTTCTTTGGCACACTCATTATGTATTAATTCTTGTAAAATGATTTTTTTTGGTCTTGTACTTACGTCTTCTAGCGCTTTCCTTTTGCACGAGGTATTAACAATTTGCCGATTTATGGTATTTTCATTTACAGCTTCGTGATGGTGTTCATTTTCCGTGTAGAATACTTCATTGTCGGAATTTTTTTTTGTATATACTTTTGCATCACATACTTTGTTAATACATCTCCAACGCACTTTATTTTTTCCTTCATATGCTTTACTAAATTTAAAATTATCAATTACAATTTGTGGATTTTCGCGTTTACTGGTAATTAATTGTGCAGACATTATACTGTAGCTTATATTAGTTAAAACACATCAAACACTATCCACTGATCGGTGGTCACTAGTCACTACTCAGTACTCAATACCGTAATATTTTTAACAAATCGAACAAACTATTGCAGTATGATATCAGATGACAGATAAGATAATATTATGTATATCTATAAAACCATATAAGATATTATATAGGTACCATAATATAGACTATTATATCACAAAATAAACCATAGGTTTATCGTAATAAGTGTTATGATAAAATTATATTTCTTGACTTATTTTGTCGGTAAACTGATCATTACTATTATATAATAAGTAATAACTGGAAAAAATATTATTATTTAACTCTATATAGTGTGTACCTATACAATATAATATTATATAGTTCCATAAAAAAATATGTAAAATTATTAAATCTTTACGGATAAGGGTTCCCAAACTTTAAAATTCTATAATTTATAATTGGCGGAAAAAGGAATGACGTTTTTTCTAATTTGGCGGAAAAAGGTATTGGCGGAAAACGGAAAGGTAATTTTTGGCGGAAACCGGTGACACCCGTGTATACCTACTAGCATACATTTTATTCCTTTTTCGTCATAAAACCCACACAAACCCATATGAATAGGAAGGTGTACTAACCATCTTCCTTCACGTTCCCCGTGTATGTGTCTGAATATAAATATATTCCAATTATTAATTAGTACCTACCTATAATTATCAATTTTACAATAATTTCATAGTAGGTACACAACATAATATTTTCTCAAAGTACTATGGAAATAGGCATGTATTTGAATATAATATTGTAGTGGTCCAGCCCACAGATTGTGGTGTACAAGATGAAAGATGATAAGGTGTAAATAATTCTAAATCAATTTTAGATTATTGTGAACATAGACTTTATTCGACATATAAAAACTGATAGAATATTTCTGGTACATTGAAATTTATCAGAGAGTCGACTGGCGTGAAGGTGCTCGTACTGGCTCTGGTAAATCACGTCTGAATATCGGGTGGCTGGGTCCCTGTTTTATAGGCCTACTCTTCACTCTTCTCCTAACGATAAGACAACGCTGACCCCGTTTACTATTGAACGTGTGCGTACGAGTTCCAGGAAACGGTCTACGCCTACGCGGTTGTCGCTGTCGACATATTATTTGACGTCTATTTAATTTAATAGAACAATATTAATATTATTCATTATTTTATGTCCATAATATGTATGTGTCAAATTGTCTTCATATATCTTTCACAACGCGAATTCGTTTGTCGAGTTCTCAGAACTACGCACACAAAGACTGTAGCTATTATCCTAAATCTTTCAAGGCGCTTTCCCGATGTCAATCACATCCTAGTGTGGACAATCTCATGCGTCCTCCTCGCTATCTCAAGTATATACGTATAGGCGGGACGTCAGTACATAGCAATATAGAACTAGAACATAATGGTTAAGATATCATTACACGGGCATTTGTTGTCTCAGTCTTACAAGTGATCACGTGTGGTTCCATTAGTTTAAAAGTTAGAGTGAATTGACTTCTTATAAAATTGAAAGATAAGATTTGGTTTACGTCAGCTTTTAAGCATCCATTCAAAATGTGTCCAGATTTCCAGAATTAAGAAGTGGGAAATCTTAAAATAAATCATTGTGTTGGGTACAGCTCTGGAATGATCGAAAATATTCTCGATCATTTTATAGTTGCGTCTGTGTAACCACGACAGCACCCGAATATTCTAGACGCGACACCCCCCTAACCCCGTTGACCAATCCACGGTGGTCCCTATATATACAGGCTACCGCGGCTAGTGGCAAGTCACCGCGTGTTTTCATTGCGTTGGTAATTTCCGCGTAATTATTTCGTGACATCTATTTTACGTTGGTGGTTGCCGCGTAAAACTTATTATCGGCTGTTGCAGTGGCGCAGTACGCGATAAGAATTTGTTTTAGAATAATAATAATTTAGCAATTGTTTGTTATAATTTTTGTATTATTATTTTCTATAGTTTTGTTCTAATATTGTAATATTGTATTGTAATTTCGTACAATTATATTTCTTGGTATGTTATAAGTTACATTGACTTTCTTAAAATTTTTCAATACATCATATTACTTAATAATATATACATACAGTCCACTTGTCCTTAGTCAAAATATACACTTAAAGCGTGGTTACCCCAAACAACGAATTGCTCGAGACCTCGCTTACACATTGTAATAATTATTGTGTTAGTGCTAGATGTTTTAACGATAGAAAGATAGATTATTTGTAACCCGTGTTAGGTGCAGTAATATAATATCGATGGCTACGGACGAAAACCTCTTAAGTCATTTTTAACAAATTGTTCAGGAACAGCAAAAAACTGTGACGGGTATTAATATATGAAAATTGTATATTATAATAAACTTAATTTTAAAATAATTTTAACTTGTTTTTTATCTCAACACAGTTAATTAATAATGTATTACATATATGATACATTACTACAAATGTTAAGAAAAATTAAAACTACAAACAACTATTAGGAAATGTTTTAAAAATTAATTGAAATATATTAAGTGCAGTTACATAACTAATACAATAGGTAACAATATTAATTAATAATAATAAAATAAATCAACTTGATTTCATAAAAAAAAATAACAATATTTAAAAACAATTTAATAATAATTAATTTAATCAACCTGATAAAATAAAAAATAAAAACAATATTTAATGTTAATAAATTGATCACTTTTTTTTATTTTTTGTATAATGTAAGTTTTCATAAAATGGCCAAGTATGTTTTGGTAAAACTTGTTTGAGTTGTTGTAGGTGTATAATTTTTTCCTCTTTAATTTTTATTTCTTCTTTATATAAATTTTTTACCTCAAAATCAATTATTTTTCGGTTTTTATTTGGTAAATTTGCCCATTGATCACCATAATTTATTTTAAATTGTATTGTAGAGTCTGGGGTATATATTATTTAAAAGGTGTTGAATTTCGTCGTCAGGTAAAAGAGACATTATAACTGATTTATAATTTCTAGGTACCTACTCTTATTTATTTTACAATAAGTAGTACCTAATAACTTACAGTTAACTAATAGTTACTATACCTAAATATGTAATACCTATACCTAACAAAAAATCTCAAAAGTAGTTTAGTATACTTTATAATAAACACTGTGATTGTAATGGATCATAGTAAAACACATTTACCAAAACAGAATAATATAAATAAAGTTATGTGTTTATAACATTCATAATAATAATATTATAGTCGAGTTTTGATATTGATGATATGGATAAGAGGTTTAGTTTTTCTACGATATCTTATGAGATTGGCACAAAATATTATTATATCATGATATCAAACTGTGCACAATAATACAGTGCGTCCAATAGAAAGAAAATTTTTTTGAAAATTTCGACTTACGAGGTTTTTGTCCGTAGCCAACGATGTATAACTAGTATATTTATAAAATTAAACAGATAATGAAAGAACACTTCTAATTTTAATTATATTTTATGTACCTAGTTGTTATTTTTATTTTCTATACCTACTGAGTACTAAGGATGGAAAGCTTCACGATCTATTGAGTTATGACTTGCCACATTAATCTCATAAAATAAAACAGTTAACACCACCATTAATAGTAACCCATAGAGTGGTCAGTCATTCATCTTCCATACTGATGGTCGCTATGGGTATGGTAGGTAGGTAGGTACTAAGTTACAATTATATTACCTATTTGTATTTTTGAAGATTGTTATTTAATACTATTTAATGTAATTACCACATTAATAGTTTACCTGTACAATATTGAAAATGATTTGAGTAAGTACTTATAACCAGATTTGTCAAAATATTATTTTTTTAAGAAAATTATATAATTTATGTATACTTTTTTTTTTTATTATTGATCTTATATAAAACATCGGCTTCTGTGGCCATTAGTTTACAAATTTACAGTAATTTAAAATTAGTTACAATTACAATATTATATCTACATTGTGGAATTAAGGTCTTACATAAGGTTGTATAGCTGAATTTCTTTTATAAACATTAGGAT
>NW_019100885.1:21696-25867 GCF_001856785.1 Myzus persicae | reverse complement strand
TGCATCGGAAATCATCCTTTTGATGTAGGATGTTCTTGGTCGTCCTCGATCTCTTTTGCCTTTTATTTTCCCTTCTACTATAATATACAGAAGCTCTTTTTTTGTGTCTCAAGAGTCAAGACATGAGCATATGACCAATCATATTCTATTCTATCCTCTTTCTTTTATGGTGCTAAGGGTCTTCCTGGTTTCAGTTATTTGGTTTAAAACATTTTCGTTAGTTCTTCTTTCTGTTTTGCTAACTCGCAACATTCTTCTCTAGAACCACATCTCGAAACTTTCGAGGAACTTTTGTTCTTCTTTTTTCAATACCCATGTTTCGCATCCTTATAGTACGACAAATGACAATTCACACATATACTTTTATAAGCCGTTTCTTCATACTTATGATCATGTTTTTAGAGCACAGTATTTTTATTTTGTTCATGAATGTTGTTTTTGCTTGAGCGATCCTTGATTTTACTTCCATAGTACATTTACCATCTTGGCTAATTATAATACTACCTAGATATCTAAAGCTTTGCACTTCGTCGAGAGTGGTTATCAATTTTAATTCTTAATTTTAATATTTTCGTTTATGATATTATTTATAGGTATATATGTATAATTGAATTAAAATTGCACACACCCATTACAGTGATTTCCTACTCGACACCTACTGTACAGTAGTGCGGTACTCACTTACACAGTTTTTTTATACCTGGGAATATGAACAAAACTAATTTATTTACAAATATTTATATTATATTATGTATACAACAAATTAGAAAATGTAGTGTATATTGTTTTACTTAGATATGTTGAAATTGAAAATAACCGATAATTGATTATGGGCTAAGTAGTACGTCACATTATTATATCTAAATACTTACATAGTTACATATATACAGTAGTAAATAATCTATAACAATACAACCAACTTCTTACTCTATAGTCAATATAATTAAAATCGGTTATTTTCAACATACCTATCTGAGTATAACCATATCTACTACATTTTAGGTACCTATCTATAACAATTAATAAATATACACAATATAATATATATTATTTTTAAGCTGACAAAACATTTAATGTGGAATTCACTTTTATTAGTAATTATCAACTATATTAGCTATTGAAACAAAAATAATTCCTATCATAAACATCAAGGGTTGCACTTCTTTCTAGAAACCAATTCATTTGTCAGTTCTTCGTAATTGAAAATAATCAAAATACATACATTATTGTAAATTCAATACATTCATCGCTATGCCCAGAATCTAAAATATGGTTAACATTAATTAAAGTATTTTAAAATTCTGTACTAAATGTAGGTAGGTACTATTCATTATATAATAAAAGAATCCTTAATATAAATGTACATAAAAACCAGGAGCTGACTGGCCCACTGTGCTGCAATGCAAAGGCACAGTGACCTGATGCCTTCTTATGTCCCCACTCCCCGGGGCTTTGCAAAAAAATAATCCACTTGAAATGGGCGTGTGCACGAGTGCAGCGAATGCAGATTTCAATGTACAGGAAATTTATTTTGGATTTAGTGATCTGGTAGATATTTATTTGAAAGTTCAAAGGAATACACAAAATAAATAATTGATTTTTAAATATTTTATGTGATTCAAATAAAAAAATGAAAATGCTATTTTATCGATACACGAAGTCTAAAAATAGAAGCGTTTTACATTGACGGAGAAATGAAACCCCTCAATAAGTTATCCTAAAAAAGTAACTCAATGGAACCATGGCCGAATAAACATTGTTGAAAAATCGTATATGACTGCGCTATCTATCTAGGAAACTGAAGAGCCGTGACGGCCAGTTTCTTACGTACGAATTAGGGGTTAGTATAATACGGCGGCAGTAGATGGCGCTGCTTTTATCGAATTAGTTTAGATCTATATAATAATACCGGCCAACGCCGTTAGCAGCGTTAGGTTAGATTAAACCACACTAAACCCAACTAAACCTCACGTAAACCTCACTAAACCCAACTAAACCTCACTAAACCTCACGAAACCCATCTTAACCTCACGAAACATCACATCTTTCAGGAAACCGATGAGCCGTGACGGCCAGTTTCTTACGTACGTATTAGGGGTAAGTATACTACGGCGGCAGTAGATGGCGCTGCTGTTATCGAATTAGTTTAGATCTTTATAATAATACCGGCCAACGCCGTTAGCAGCGTTAGGTTAGATTAAACCACACTAAACCCAACTAAACCTCACGTAAACCTCACTAAACCCAACTAAACCTCACTAAACCTCACGAAACCCATCTTAACCTCACGAAACATCACATCTTTCAGGAAACCGATGAGCCGTGACGGCCAGTTTCTTACGTACGTATTAGGGGTAAGTATACTACGGCGGCAGTAGATGGCGCTGCTGTTATCGAATTAGTTTAGATCTAAATAATAATACCGGCCAACGCCGTTAGCAGCGTTAGGTTAGATTAAACCACACTAAACCCAACTAAACCTCACGTAAACCTCACTAAACCCAACTAAACCTCACTAAACCTCATAAAACCTCACTAAACCCAACTAAATAACCCGTGGCGTGGGTAGTTAGATCGGAGCTTGTGACTTCACAGTCACTAAATATAAGTACAATGTATCTACTACCCACGGACTAAGATAGTATGGACTGGTATCGACTACCTTATCAGTGTCCCTCAAATGTTTTTAAAGCCGCCGTGAGGTACATCAACTAGTACAGGTCCGTGTATTGTCGGGCCGACCGGAGTCCGCCGCCATTGAGTACTCGTTCCCCCGTTGAGATGCCGCGATGCCGTGATCGCCGTCCCGCCCGCGGCGTCACAGATGGGGTGATGAACGACGTGGTCGGTGACACCTCCGACGATTCGCGGTGGCGAGTGGTGTGAGTGTCTGTCCGTCCAGTGTCCAGTCGTTCGTCTTGAGATCTCGTTTGCGCTTCAGACTAATGCCCTCTGCTCCTATTTAATGCAGCTCCGTGGTGTGCCTGGTCTTCGCGTTCGTCTTCCTCCTTAGTGGCCATGATGGATTCGATCATGGTTGTGTGAACGTGGCGGTTCGTTTTAGCCTGCTGAATCGGTCTTTCCCTGGCGGCGGAATCGTCGGGCAGGTCAACCGGAGGGGGACCGCACGAGATGTCTTCCGCGTCGCCGGCGTTTGGACGTCTCCTAAGTAGGTATTTCTGTTAATCGGGCTCGATCATCCAGCCACCTTGGACAGGCGAACACGGTGTGCTCGGCCGTGTCGTCCGGGTCCATGCAATAGCCGCAGTAACTGTGGTCATTCATTTTTGCAAGATAGCTGCGGAAGCATCCGTGCCCTGACTTCGCCTGGGTCAGGTGATAAGTCTTTACCAGCGTGAGCTTCGCTAGCCATCGAGCGAGGTTCGGTATCAGCCTGTGTGTCCATTTGCGGCCGACGGCATCAGGTGGTGTTGCGGTTCGGTCCCATCTGGCTTGCCAGGCGCGTATGGAAATTTTCCTCTCCTCACTTTTTATTACAGCGGTCGGAGTTTGAGGTTCTCCGTCGTCTCTCCGGGTTTTCACTCCGGTCCGTTCGTGGGCGAGGAGGTCGGCTGGGATCATTGTCGCCAATACAGAGGACGCTTCGCCGGATACCGTTCGGTAGGATCTGATAGTCCTAAGGGCCGTGGTCCTCTGCGCCCTAACCATTACTTGTCGATTTTTAGCGGTCTTAACGCCTGTAGTCGTCGCCCAGGTCGGGACCACACAAATACCTAATAAATTAAAAAAATACATAAAAAACAGTGGCGCACAGCTTTTTAAAATTCAAATTTCAAGTGCTTTAGATGTATCATAGATCTCATTATTCTATATTATGTATTTTCCTGGGCCCCCACACGAGTCGTCTCAGAGGGGCCCAGTATTCTTGTGTCAATGAAATAAAATAAAAAAATAACCCCCTCCCCCCTCAAAAATAAATCCCAGTTGCGCCACTGATCAAAAAATGTAAATTATTTATCAAAACTTATAATGTTAAGTAAAAGGTTATATTATTTCATTTTATTCAGACTATATTAAAGAAAATTGATCACATTAATAATGCAGCGAACATAAACACTTCAAAGAGATGCAATGATGGATCATTGAAGCATAATGCTTTTAGTTCTTTAGAACAACCAGTTTTAGAAGATGTTTTGAAGAACAAAAAATT
>NW_019100885.1:14827-21273 GCF_001856785.1 Myzus persicae | reverse complement strand
TTTAATACTTAATACTCATAATCAAATTTGTATGAGTTGTAATACATTTAAAAATTAAATTTTTCTTTCAATTTAAATGATAATTATATATGAAAAAAAATATTCTAAGATATAAGTATGAATATGATTAGCATTAACTATTTTCTATTATCTATACCCAAATTTCAATTTTAAATATCAATAAATTATGTTTGCTTAATTTTTTATTATTAATTACAAATTTGTATAAATTAAATACAAAATTAAATAATTTATTTGTCTAACTTGTTTTTTCTAGGAATCTAAAAAAGCTCTGTCTAATCTTGCATACAAAAATCAGTTGAGAAGAACTTTTGCCAAGTCTACCGCTTTGTGAATCAAACAAGGTCGCTCAACTAAGTCAGCTGATTTATTTAAACAAAATCACAAAACACGTTGGAATTCACTGTATGATGCAGTGGTGCTGCTTAATAAATAAATTTAAAATAATGAACTTAAGTTAAGAATAATAATGGACAAATTGGCTTTTGGCAGGTAAATTGTAAATCTTAAAAAGTTATTAGTTATTTTATCTAGGTATTTGTGTAGACAGTAGTGCAACATTTTTGTTTAAAAATTTATAGTTTACATTATAATTACTACTCACTCATTAAAAAACCTTTGATAGAACAAAACGTTTGGTAGAGTTGGATTGCTCCTGCCATCACCGGTGTTCACGTACGGACAACTGTATGTAGCGTTTTCCCGAGTGAGGGACTCTCAATCCATTAGAGTTGGTATATACAGTGATGACCATGGTAGAATCGTCACTAAGAACATTGTGTACAGAGAAGTTCTACAAGCGATATAACTGCACAATGAAGTCTAAAAGAACTCATCTACAAGAACTTAATAAACATTGAATCCAATCTGGGTGAATCTGTTTAGAATTATTTATGTACTCAAAAATATATTAGCAGATATTGGTATTCATTTGTATTATTTCAGAAACATACTAGAAATGACTTTATCAATGCAGGTGTAACAGAAACAGAATCATTGTTGTACTGCTACTAAGACATAGGGGAAAATCGACAACTTCTACGTGCTTCTCTCTTGATGCGGATTTTGTAATGTATTTGTTTCAAATGTCAAACATGCATTTAAACTGGCTGCGACTCGCACACTATGTGGTAAATAACATAGAATTATTTATGTACTCTAAAAATATATCAGCAGATATTTATATGCATTTGTATTATTTCAGAAACATTATACTTGAAATGACTTTATCAATGCAGGCGTAACAGCAACAGAATCATTATTGTACTGCTACTAAGACATAGGGCAAATTTCGACAACCTCGTCGTGCTTTTCTCTTGATGCGGATTTTGTAATGTATTTGTATCAAATGTCAAACATGCATTTAAACTCGCTAGACACTCAGTTACAGTTTTCAGATTGCTTGCCTCATCGTGTTACCCGACCTTTGCACGTTGTCCGCTATACGACAAAGTCGGAAGGCCTACCTGCCAGACTACGCTCAAAATCGAGCCGGGTGACTGACTTCCTAGACACTCAAAAATTGAGGCAGCTATACAACTTAATTTCTTTTTGAATTTCCCGCTTTTCACTTACATCTAGCATGCGACGGGTCATGCATCCAATCCACCATACACACATGCCCTATAACTCTTTGATTTGCATAGAGCGATGATTATCAATTACAAATTTGTACAAATTAAATACAAAATAAAATAATTTATTTGTCTAATCTTGCATACAAAAAACAGTCAAGAAGCACTTTTGCCAAGTCTACCGCTTTGTGGAACAAAGAATGTCGCTTAACTTAGTCACCTGATTTAGTTAAACAAAATCTTGGTGTTTATTTAATTACACCCAACGAGACACGTTGGAATTCACTGTTTGATGTAGTGGTGTTGCTTAATAAATAAATTAAAAATAATGAACCCAAGTTTAGAATAATAATGGACGAATTGGCTATTAGCAGGTTAATTGTAAATCCTAAAAAAATATTAATTATTTTATCTTTAATTTGTATGAATATTTTCAGATTTGATAGAAGTGATATTGATTTCATGTGTCAACACCATACAATTATGGGGCCAATTTCAATAAGCTTGGATTTACTCCAGGGTGTGATACTAACATATACTTTGGTCATCTCCTACCTACAATTGAAGGATTAATTTATAAATTTGAATCAATGACAAGTGATCTAACAGTTCTAATTATATGAAACTTCTGGTGACTGTCATACTTAATGGTATGTAATAATTAATATTTTTTAAATACATTAATCTTATTTAGCCAAGTACTTAAATTGTACACATTTAATTTCTTTTCGTTTTAGTTGTTTTTGGTTTACTCTATTGGTAAATACTATTTACTAAGTAGTAAATATATAGTATTTCTTTGTTCTTACAGTCTTACTGATGTATAATGTAAAATTTTAATCTGCTGATCTATTATTTATATTTATATTTCTGTGTAGTACATTTATATACTCATGAGCTAAAATAAACAAACTTAAATGATAATAATTTTTGTTTTTTAGGGATGAAAACAAGGTTTGCCGATTATTTGATAGACAAATTTTTAATTACTGCTGCAGTCTGCCACCCACTATTTAAAAAAGTATGGATTAAAAATGATATAAAAAATAATTGGCCTCAGAATATTTAAAAAGTGCCTGTTATGACTTATATACCAGTAATAATGACAATAATGATGTAGAAGATAACCAAATGAAAGATATATTATCTACCTTTTTTACCAGGTCACTAAATTCCTGAGAGCAAAAATCAACAGTTAGTGATGAAATAGATAGATTTTTGGGCACATCTCCAACAAAGACTTTAGAATGTTTGCATAATTTACCCAATATCAAAAAAAAGTAAGATTAGTTGAAAACTTCTTATACTATTAGTAGTAATATTACAAAAACATTTGTACTTAGTTTTCAGGTATTTGTGAAGTACAACACTCCACTACCTAGCAGTGCACCAGTAGAGAGAGTATTAAGTGTTGGTAATGCAACAATACCAAATAAAGAACAAATATGACGGATCAGTATTTTGAACAAATAATGTTCTTAAAATGCAACACTCAAATGTTCGATTAATATAATATATTATAAATGATTCAGAATTAAATTGATTTTTTTGTTTTGCATTTGAAAATTATTGGTATAGACCAATGTAGGTAAACAAGGGAGAAAATAATAATTTAAAAAAAGATCACAATATACTATGTAATATTATGTAGGTTTCTTTATCCGTTAAAAATTTATGAATTTCTTTTTGAAGTCTATAAAATTAATATAGTATTTTGTGGTTTTCAGTTCAAATGGGTCTTCTGTTGTCCATTTTTATACCAATTTTTTAGAGCCATGCTAGCTCATGAACAATATTCTTGCGGATTTAGTTTTAGGAGACAAATTTCGGATAACATATATGATAAATGTTATTATTTGTATGAAGAAAAGTGTTAAACTGACGATTTGGCTTAAATATCATTAAAATATAATGTAGGTATCTGCTGTATAAATATTAATACTGTTTTGTAATGGTGTTTAAGTTAATGTATTAAATGGTGCTGATCCAATACAACTAAATAAAAAAATCCAAGCACTGCAAATACTTTTAAATTTAACAATGGCTAAAATGTAGAAATATTTTATTTATTATTTATTTACATGCTTAGCTAAATAAAGATGACAAAACAGATCAAAAGGTATAAGACAGGTATTAAACTTCTTAAAAAAATAAAAATATAGAAAAACATTGATAATTTCTACTTATTAACATACATTTACATTAGTCAATTACTGTTTTTGATAAAATATATGCTACCAACAAATTTTGGTTTTATTTTCTATAAGCCAAGTATTAAAACGTCAGTTGTTTATTTTTTGGAAATATTTGTCTTCAGGTTAGATAAAGGTATTCATCTCGTTAATAACAATTAACTTCAGCTACTTTTGACAGTTGATGTACAAAAACATATTATTTTATAAAACTAAATTATTCAATAATCCCACAAATATTTAAATACATATTACAAATAAAATATTTTTAAAAGACAAACAAACAAATTTTGTATTTTTTTGAACTTAATATTTTTATATTATAATTAAGGTATTGCAATTTTTCTTATTCATAGATATAAACAATAAAATAAAATATGAAATTCTTAAAATATTATTTAAGAAATCAATTTCCCTTTTCAATTTGTTAAATTATTTATTTTTAAATAAAATTTCCCTGGGTGATTGATTTACCTGAATTAAAGATTAAATTATATCATTTCACTATCCAGCAAGTTGTCCATATTATTCTATTGATAAATATCTGATCTTTAATTACTGTGTATAGTTTGTTGGCTAATATTATTACTTTTTACTTAACTAGATAGGATCTAGATGATTTTTATTTATTGTCATTTTGATATGTCAACAAAATAATTTTTTTTATATTAGGTATTTAAATTGAAATTTCATTTATTAAAACGAAAAAAATGGAATTAGTGGCTACTTGGATAATGGATATTTCCATTCTTATAACTAACTATTTTGTATTCAAACCTAGTTTACTAACTATAAAGACTTATATTAATGTTTGAACTAGAATTAAGTGATTTGATTTAATTTTGTATAATTATGGTAAGAAACAACTCATTGAAGATTTGATTAATGATTCCACAAATTTAACTTTTCGGGCGGTCAAAACAAATGAACAAGTTGACTTATGATTCCGATGATGAAAAGATTCACTGAATCAGTTCATCAAAGTAAACACGTTGTATCTTGACTACTGAACAATGAATTCTTCAGTTCATATATCTGAAGTTATATTTTGTTACTTTAATCTACAGTTAAATATTTTTTTTTTGCTTGTATTGAATGACAAACCTTTGCTAAAAAATTTGTATAATTATATTTTAAATTTCAACTATATAATTTTATTTTAATACAGACATAAAATCACATTTTTTTAATAATTTATTATTATTTATGTGTCTATATCGTGTAGGTAACTAATGTACCTACTACCTTAAACAGATATATACAGATTTTAACAAGTAAATGCAATTTTTTACTGTTATATGGCTTATAAATTTGAAAAAATTTACAACTGATATTAATTTATGTACGTTTTGGAAACTGCCTTTAAAACAAAAAATATTACTAATAATTGTTGTTGAACATATAATTAAAAGCATTAAACCGTATTCAGCATTAATAGTTACATCTTAATGTTGTTGGAAATACATATCACTTGGATCATGTGTTACTATATCAGCATGGTACTATGTGACATGTGACATGTGACTTATTATTTAGGTACTTAATTTAACAACTTTTTTGGCATTAACTAATTCAAATTGGTCTAGTAAATTCATGTGTACCTAACTAACAAACCTAAAATGTTCATGATTTTTTTTTTAAATACTACCTATTTTAAGAAATATCCATAGCGACCTCTGCAAAGTATAAACTATACTTGTAGTACTTACTTTGTAGGGTATGTTTTTAAAATATAAAACAATAAATATAGGTAGGTACCAGGGAAGCAATACATTTTTTTTCCCCTGTAACTTACCTTTATGTGAGAGCCTAAGTTAGGTACCTACACGGCTGTATACATATTATATTATTTATTACACTATAGTGTAGTAGTATAATATAACCACACAATTTTTTAGCAAGTACATCGGTGACTGCATACTATTATAGAATAATATTGTTTAATAACATATTAATGCCGAGCCCAGAGAGAATATTATAGGCACGATTAAAGTATCCATTTTTTTATTACTTCTGTACATTTCAAAGCCTAATTTTGAATTTTTTTCAAGTCTCGACAATTCTAGAGTTTTATGTTAAGTTATAGTTTAACCGTTAAGACTAAAAACAATATTGTTAGATGCCGGACGTAAAAATTGACTCGCGACAGTAGTGTATTTAAAAATCTAAATGGCCTATACTCAGAGTGCCGTGTTCTGCATTGTATAGATTTAAACACTCCCAATAATATTCTGTTTCGGAATTTGAAAAAAAAATGCATCGTGTAATCCAAAGAAGTCAAAAACTCGAAAACTGATGATAATATATTATATTATAATACCTATCATCTATGGCAAAAGACTATCGTCGTCACTCATCGGAGACGATTCTCAATTCTAATAATTTCATTGAACAAAAGAGAAATGTGTATGGCAACAATAAACATTTACTCACATATTTCATTCTATTCAAGTAATTTTTATAAAAATTGTCGATTTTTTCAGTTCGAATGTATTCATTTAGATGAAAGAAGTTCCTCGATATAGCGTCTGCACTCAAGATATGGCGCCTTGCAGCTATATATTACTCGAAGAGTCGATGTATACGTAAGTTTGATTACTTATTCTTTTGGGGCAAGAATATTTTACTTTTTAGTCTCAAAATTAAAATTTGATTTGCT
>NW_019100885.1:0-12359 GCF_001856785.1 Myzus persicae | reverse complement strand
GGGGGGGGTCTGCGATTTCTAAAAATATTTCATCGGGGGTCCGTGTTCTACAAAAGGTTAAGAACCGCTGTACCATGGCTTAAATATTATACAAGGTTATTGCAATAGTACCCCCACCATATCATTTTATCACGTTAAGGAATTAAAATGGCAGCGTAAGGGGACGACGTATACAACTATACTGGCTATATTATGATATTATATGCTATGATATGGACCGTCGTAGTACCGTACCCTTACGCTGCCATTTTACTTTTATTTGATAACAATTTGGCTATGTGCAATAACCTTGTATAATTAAGCCATGCGCTGTACTAACTCATAAAAAAAATGCTCGTGCTTCGTATATTTAAACACCACCTTTATCAATTATTAAATTTAAAATTAAAATAATAGGTACTTTATATATTGTTGTAATTTAAATTTTAAAATTATAAACTATATTTTGGTTATTGTTATATCTCATTTCATTATCTTAATGATCAAATCTCAAACACGGACCTCTTTGATATAAAAATTTGTAATGTAATATCTATCTATGGTTTTATCATATTGACGTACTATAAATTATAATGCAATCCGTGGCAATTGTCTATCTAGTTGCAAAGACGTAATCGATCTAAGATTTCAGTTAGCAAAGCAAAACTTAAGTTCAGTCATAGGTATCTGATTTATTCCGCAGTGCACACACAATAATTAAGGATTCCGCCGAAGCCCGAAAGCGTCGATGTTTAAAGTAATTAATTTTGGTTTCATATTTTTTTGGTGGTTAAATTTACTTTTTATACTTCAAATAAAAATTTAATTTCATGGAAAATATGCTACCCCTATGTATACACATATTTTATTTCTGAGGGTAAATGCATATAAAATAAGAAGTGATTACTCATGAGACACAATTTCAATTTATAACTTGTAATTTTTTTTTAATCCAAAGTTATTAATTACAGCTATAACTAAGATACTATTAATTTGGTGTTATAATATATATTTCATTGTTCTATTATATATTAGTATTATATTATATTATAGTTGTATCTAAAAAACAAAAATGTTCACAGAGTGGTAAACTCAACATCTAAATCAGTAACTACCCCGTACGAGTAATTATGAAAAATATACCTTTATACTAGCATAGGTATCTTTATAAAATGTTGTGTAATATGTAGACACAAGCTTTCAGATATCCTAAAATTTTGTAGTTATTCAAACCTAGGTGTGTTCGAGTTAAAAAATTATAGTTATTTCAATTTTAACTGTGTAACTTCTTTAAGATTTCTAGCGGAGCGACGAATGTATTGATTTTACAATTTATTTTTTTATTTTTTTTGTTTCTGTCATCACGTCAATTTGGGAGAGTAAAAGTGCTTAGATTTTCTTCAACAAGCATCTTTTCTGGTAGAAATGTGAATAGTATCGGTACTTCGAGGGGTCCAAATAAAAAAATTCTCAATAGTTTTCAAAAGCGGCTGGAAAAACAAACAAAAATATTAAGGAAAAAAGGTGAATTTTTACAGAAACCCGGTTCCGACCAAATCGATTAGGTTTTTGATATAACTCTCAAAAAAACAAAGTACCGTGGATATGCATGACATTTTTACTGAATATTTATAACGGCGTTTTCTTTAAGCAATACAATTTTGACAACACATTTTTATAAGCAATTAAGATAAAGATTAAATTGCCAAGAATAATGATTTATGTTATTTTGTTGTAAATTAAAATTATTATTCGTGGGTACTTGAAACTTTTAAAGTATATTATTATATTTTATACCCACAATGACTTTTCAAATGTACTTTTTTTTTAAATTAATTTAATCTACTGCGTAGTACTAATACTTACTAGTAAAATAAATTACTTTAATCACAATAATACCATCCAATATACCAAATTATTAAGTAATATTATAGAAAATAGACTGACAGACCGTCTTCGCTTAGAATCGTTTTTCGTATACGATGATTTTTCATCGTTAAAACGAACTTAACACTATCCATTACAGTGACCCACTAGTAACCTAATGTACAGCAGAGCGACCTCCACATACCAGCTTTTTTTAATTTAATTTTAAATATCTTAACATTTTTAACTTAACAGATTTTTATTGCTAAACATTTATAAAATAATGAGTTACTTTTAATCAACCCGTAAACTGGCTATTTATGTACATAAAAAAAAATAAGTTACCTAGTTGTAAGTTGCCTAATCAATTTTAACTTAACTGAATTAAAAATAAGATTAGGAGATCTATTAACTTATAACTTTTTGAAATGTTTCATATCGAATTATTAACCTAACTCAGTTAAAAATTGTCATTAACTAGTCCAGGCTTGCAGTTATTATTATACAAAGTTATTTTTTACATATAGGTACTCACATAAGATATTAGCTAACTCAAATTTATTACAATAATTATTTATTTTCTTAAACATAATACGTCAAGAATTAATAAATTGTAAATTAATTAATAATAAAAATAATTGAATTGAACGATATTTATAAAATATTGAAATAAAATAAACACACTTGCTAATCAGTAATAATAACCATAGTCCCTGTGTATTATGCTATTATTAAAATAAAAGTTCTAGTAGATAACTAACTTGCCGCGCCTACTGAAGACATATGACTTTTGTAAGGTATAAAACTTATACGTTCTTCAATAAAATAGTTAAAACACAAATTAACACATAATAACTACGTATAGGTAAGATAAAATCTAAACTTTGACGAGATTATTTTAGCTATATAATATCTGTAATTTCAAATAACAAATAGCTCACACGTATTTTGTTGAACATTTTACTATATAGGCTGCGTTTTTTTCAGAGATGCTATTCGCCAGAGAAAATTTGTCAATTTTGATTACAATGTCATATTATGCAGTTTGAAATGTGTTGACGTGAGTGTTTCAAAGACTTAGTTGTATAGCAGAAAACATGTGGTATGTACTTTTTATTTTTCAGTAGATCGTATTTAATATAATTTAATTTATTTAATATTTAATATTGTTAAATGATCAGAGTTTTATTGCCCCCAATTTTCAATTTAATTGTATTGTAACTACTGGTATAACCTTTGATTATAGAATAGACTATAATCAATGGTATAACGCTATTCCGGCTATCAATAAAATTATGAAATTTATTTTATTTTTTGTTTTAAATTTTTTTTTGTAATATTTAAATATTTTCACCGATGATCAGGTACGATGACCTGTAGGTTCCATTGAGACTGTGTGTGAGAGAAAGAAAGACTGAGTGAGTAATTGGGAAAGGGGGGTTGAGAAGGAAGAGCGAGTGAGACATGTAGGGAGTGAGACTTGTAGGGAGGGAGAATAGGTAGTGTGGAGGTAGAATAGTTAGGTTAACAATGTCGAATACGTAGGAAAGGTTCTTGAATGGCAAACGCCACAAGACCAATCAGTGGAAAACTACCTAGTGACAGGTTGAAAACCTTTATTTGTGGGATAGAATAAAAAGATCAGTAGAGGATGTCAGAGCACTGTTTGTTTGCTCTCTGTATCCCACATACAACAATTGCTTTGTTGTGCGTAGGGGTAGGACATAAAGAGCAAACAAATAGTGCGTAGACATCCTCTCAATAGTGTCATCAAGTTGAACAAAAAAGTAAGAAAAGACGTCATAAAAGACGTATTTCTATGTCAAAAAATGGTTGTTCGGTATTAATATCCGTTTGCCAACGGACAATGCGGACAATGTTCGACACACCACCATTAGTTTTTGCCAGGCCGTCAAACACGACGCGTAACTTTGTCGTTCTACTAAAGTTGTTTATTACATACGAGACACGAGTGCGGTGGATACAACATTTCGTGTCATCGATTAACTGCTTATTTTCGCCGGTATCATAAACACATTCCATATGATTGAGACTTTCGTACTTTCTCGTAAACATTTTATACTTCGTGTATAATACGGGTTTCTTTGTTGACCGTTTGTCTAATGATAGAAATCTTCGTTGAGCTAAAGTGACTTACCCAGCTGATGACATTTTTCTTTGAATGGTAGTTTGACTATAAATCTGGTATCCTCATTTTGAGCGAGGTTTTCGTTAAAATGTGTTTTACACGATCTTACTTCGTCAGTGAAATTATGCTTCGACGATGCTTCTTCCATTTTCCAAAATAATTCTATTTTGTTATATAATAAATGTTATTGATAAGAACGTCAATATTGCCCGGATACGTAAATGAAGAGTATGCGACATTAATGTGGTCGGGAATGCTTACAACGGTAGCTTAACTATAAATCTGCAATTCTCATTTTTTGTGAGGTTTTCGTTAAAATGTGTTTTACACGATCTTTCTTCGTTAGTGAAATTATGCTTCGACGATGGTTCTTATATTTTCCAAAATAATTCTATTTTGTTATATAACAATTGGTATTGATTTTGAGTTGTTAAAACACGAATTTAATTTTCTTGTACTTCATTTTGTCGAAGTTTTGTCTACGACTACCCATTCGTCCAAATACGGAATTGCGCAAATAATATCGTTCTATTACGGTCGTTTATTACACACAAGTGCGGTAAATAAAACATTTCGTGTGATCTATTAACTGCTTATCTTCGCCGGTATCATAAACACATTCCATATCATTGAGACTTTCGTACTCTCTCGTAAACATTTTATACTTCATGTATAATTTGGGATTCTTTGTTAACCGTTTTTCTAATGATGGAAATCTTCGTTGAACTGAGGTGTATGACTTACCCAGCTGATGACATTTTTCTTTGAATGGTAGTTTGACTATAAATCTGGTATCCTCATTTTTATGGAGGTTTTCGTTAAAATGTGTTTTACACGATCTTTCTTCATCAGTGCAATTATGCTTCGACAATTTTTCTTCCATTTTCCAAAATAAATCTAATTTGTTATACAACAAATGTCATTGATGAGAACGTCAATATTTCCCGGATACGTAAATGAAGGGAATGCGACATTAATGTGGTCGGGAATGCTTACAATGGTAGTTTAACTATGAATCTGCCATTCTCATTTTTTGTGAGATTTTCGTCAAAATGTGTGTTAAGATCAGAGAAAAACTGGTTAGGCCCTATAAAAATGGTGTTGTAAGATTGGAAGCAACTAATTGCAATATTTATTTATTTAATTAATCCAAATCTTTAATATTTTAGTAAAGTACTATGTGGGGAGGTGACGAATTTTCTTGAAATGTATGACTTTTTGTATGTCGAGTATTGGCAAATTTACTTTTTGTTGCTGGATGGTGAGTATTTTAGATTTTTGACCTACTAAAGTTGATACACATGATTAATGAAAGACAATAATAATTTTAAATGATTACAATAATTTCTTTCAAAAATTATATGAAATGATCACGTGAACTTATATTTTATATTAGATGGCTCGCAACAATAGGTTAATGGTTGAAATACTATTCGTAATCCAATTCCTTACGTAGCAATAGGAAATATAATAATATTATGGATTAATTACTAATACAAAATAAAAAGAATGCAGTTGGGGCTTGGTGTGGAGCGGTGATTGGCTGAAGTCCCTAATGGGTGTCAATCATCGGCCGGTGTAGCTAGCATCCGGATGGGTGACCACCTGGGTGTTTAGTGACGAATCCTAGCTCCACATATTCACGTGTTACTCGAACTCTACCGTGATCCCTACAAAAGATGCTGTTAGCTATAGTGCACGGTTTATTTACAATTAAATTGGCATACAAAATAATATGTAATGAAGAATTAATACAAAATAAAAAGAATGCAGTTGGCGCTTGGTGTGGCGCGGTGATTGGCTGAAGTCCCTAATGGGTATCAATCATCGGCCGGCGTAGCTAGCATCCGGATGGGTGACCTCCTGGGTGTTTAGTGACGAATCCTAGCTCCACATATACACGTGTTACTCGAACCTAACCGTGACCCCTACAAAAAATGCTGATATAATACAGTCGCATATCAATTTGTATGTATTGGTGATGGATGATGGTTATACCAATAACGTTATTTTTAGACATATTATGTAAACAACAAATGATTTTTTAAACACAGTAAAGACGATTCTATCACAATTTAAATTCAATTTCGTTAATTTATTATTTAATTATTATTTATTTCTCCTACTTACCGTGGTTATGATTTTATTGATAAATAGTAATTGATAAAGATAATATTATAATATAAATAAATAATAATTGATAACCAAAAAATTATTAATTTTTTTTATTATCTATATTATTATCATTTGACTTATCAATAGTTAATAATTTATAATATTAATAGTTACCTATTACTTATTAGTTTTAACTTTTAAATGTATAGACGTTATATTTTATAATTTATTATAATTTATTTTTTTGTCCACTTATTTAATTAAAAAATAGAAGAATTGTAAAATTATTAATATTTATTATTTATTAATTTTTTATTATTTATTGTTGCGGAAATCTAATATGTTTTGATATGCCACATGATTTAAATGTTACATCGGTTTGTATATCGGGTATCGGTTTTTGAAAAACACATATATCGGGTTTTTAAGTATTTTTATATCGGTTCATGGAAATTAAATATTGGACCGGCTATCGGTTGTATATCTGCAAAATAAATCGGAATATCGGATATCGGAAAAAAGTGCTATCGGCCCAACTCTAATATTTTCTTTATAATAAGTTTTATAATAGGGGTTACATAAAAAGGGTGGGAATCGGTGACATAGAACTCACGATAGTTGATGGTATATAGTTGACTCCGCATGGACTCGATTTTTATGGCGGTGTGCAGAAAAAGTGGATTAACCTAACCACGGTGACGGCTCTGCGGTGGGGTATATCATGGACGTGACGGCTCTGTTTAAGGTGGCGGTGATTCTACGTCTGGATACACAATGCCTGGGCTCGGCGGCTCTCGCAACTGTCGACTCACGGCGCCTTGGGCCAAAGGAGGGGCTAATCACCTTTTCTAGTATCGTGTTACGATCGGAAGGGGTGATTGTTGGGAGGCTGTAGCGTATCCGTGTCCAACGGTGTTTTTAATACTGTCCGGCTTACGCAGGCTAGGAAGGGTTACTGTTTTGGTGTTTGGTGATCGTGTCCATGTCTAATGGTGGCTTTAATACCGTCCGCGGTTCACAATACACCGCACTTAGTGGGGAGAATAGAATTTGACTGATGTATTCTGGCCTATACTATATTATGGATAGCTGTTACCTCGGAAGTAAAATGAATAGTGCGATTTTCGTAAATACGAGTTTTTCCGCAAGAAATAAAAGTGGTTTAAAGTGATTGATCTGCAGTCCGGTCAGTCCGGAAATCGCTGATTTTAAATCTGCAAATGGTTTTGTAAGTTTTAATGTTCACGATTCTATTGATCGCGGTTCTCATTTTTCTTGAGAAGTCTGGTGGAGAGGGCCATGTGTGGATGGCATTTTTAATTTGGTTTAATTTTGAGGTACCTTGTTTCCATGGCCGTTGCCATATGTTGTTTGATATTATTCTGGTTATGAATTTGGCGTCGTGTAGGGTAAAATAATTAAGTCTAATAGCATTAGTGGAGTTTATTACTTGGCGTGCTTTTTCGTCTGCCCTTTCGTTTAAGATCGCTTAGATCTGGTTCTGGATTTTTCTGGTGATCTCATTTGGATTGGAGATGTTTTCAATTCTCCTCAAGGTACTAAGTGAGTCGCTAAGGATTACTGTTTTATGTATGCAATTTGTTTTAATGAGGTCTAAGGCAGTAAGGCAAATGATATTGCCATTGTTTCGGCTGTGTATATCATAAACTAAAAAAAGAAAAAAAAAAGTTCAACTTGATAAGCGGACACAAAAATAGAAAATCAATGAAGGATCTTTTTATTCTAAGGGTCCCACTTAACCCTCTGTTAGTCGCTCGCCAAACGGGGGTGATTAAACTAGCACCCCCCATACTGCCCAACTCGCGCGACTATGTTTTTAAAACAGAGGGTTAAATAAGTCATGAAAAGGTTAGTACGCCTAAGGACTATGGAGAGTTGAAGCTGTGGTGATGATAGTGGGCTAGCGGTAGTATACTATCATCCCGGGTCGAATGCATTGAAATGATATTTTCCTACTAACTACCAAGGTATTCGATATTGTATAAGCATAACAATGAAAGAAAATATTTAAATATTACCAAGAGAAATAAGAATATAATTAAGTACCATGATTTGTATTCACAGTTTTAAAGCCAGTCGGCTAGCGTTTTACCAGTACTTATAATTAATAATAACTTAAATACAGTCAACACTCATTAGTGTGATTTGTCTATCACAAAAAATTAAAAAACTGATTTCAAAAGTCTTATATATCAAAAAATATAACAAAATAATTATTAAGTAATAATGAGGGTTGACGGTATGAGGAGTTATCGTAAGGTTTTCAGTATTTATTTATTCATAAGTTTTAATTTAAAATATGGTTTTGTGAATTAAAATTATATTGTCTTAGAATTCCCAATATTATTTCTTTTCACTTCTATCCACATTGCGCTTAATCAATTTTTTAAAACACATTTACTAAGAGCAAAACAAAAATATAAATATTATTATATTTGAATTTTGTGTATTCTTTTTCAAAATGTGAGCTAATTACAGTGTGCAACACAATATAATTTTAATTCATCAATAAATTATTTTAGTAAAAAATAGCTTTAACTTAAAAGAGAACTTAAAAATCGTTCACTTTCATTTCTTGTATCCATAACAACTTTCATTCAATTCACACATTATTTTATTTTACTAAGGTAAAGTCGATAAAACTCTGATCATATTTTTTCACTATTTTTCCTTAAATTTTTATTTTTTGATTCTCAAAATACATTTGTCCGCGGGTGCCCATATCCCCCTTTCGATTGTTATTTTTAGAAATGGATTCTATTTAACTTTTTTATAATTTTTTTTTATTTGATTCCTTAAACTCATTTGCCTGCGAGCACCGATGTCACCTTTTAAATTAGTTTTTTTAAAACTAAACTCTAGTTCAACTTTTTATTCACATTTTTAAAATTTTGATTACCAGCTTGCTCCTTATACATATTAATTTTACCATAATTCAATTATTGTAAATAAACCAATGAGTGTAGGAATACAGATATTATAGAATATAGACTGCTGTTTTTAATGTTAGTTTTTAATGCAAATTTTTCATGTTTTTATTTTTTTTGATTCTCAAAATGCATTTGCCCGTGGGCGCCCATGTCCCCCTTCCCATTTTCATTTTTAAAATCGAATCTCGATGACTTTTTAATACCATTTTTAAATTTTGATAACCAGCTGCTTCCTTATTCATATTCATTTTCTCATGATATAATTATTGTAATTAACGCTATGAGTTTCGGAATACTTATATTGTAGACTGCAGTCTTAATTTTTTGTTTTTAATGCAAATTTTTTCATATATATTTTTTTTATGCACAAAATTCTTTTGCCCGTGCGCGCCTGTGCCCCTTTCAAAATTTTTTTCTATAGCTTTACTCTAGTCCAACTTTTTATTCACATTTTTACATTTTGATTACCAGCTTGCTCCTTATACATATTAATTTTACCATAATTCAATTATTGTAAATAAACCAATGAGTGTAGGCATACTGATATTATAGACTTCCGTTTTTAATGCTAGTTTTTAATGGAAATTTTTTATATTTTTTTTTTTTTTGATTCTTAAAAAGTTAAAACCCATTTGCCTGCAGGCGCCCATGCTTAACTTCGCATTTTTATTTTGAAAATTGAATTCTAGTTCAACTTTTTATTCACATTTTTTAAATATTGATAACCAGCTGGTTCCTTATACATATTCATTTTCTCATGATATAATTATTGTAAATAAAGCTATGAGTTTAGGCATACTGATTCTCAAAATGCATTTGCCTGCGGGTGCCCATGTCCCACTTTCCATTTTTATTTTTTAAATTGAATTAAATTTGATTTTTGCATATTTTTTTTTTTTATTCTCAAAACGCATTTGCCCGCGGGCGCCAATGCCCCCCTTCCCATTTTTATTTTTAAAATTGAATCTCGATGACTTTTAAATACCATATTTCAATTTTGATAACCAGCTGGTTCCTTATACATATTCATTTTCTCATGATATAATTATTGTAAATAACGTTATGAGTTTTGGAATACTTATATTGTAGACTGCTGTCTTTATTGTTAGTTTTTAATGCACATTTTTCATATTTTTATTTTTTTTGATTCTCAAAATGCATTTGCCTGCGGGCGCCCATGTCCCCCTTTCCATTTTTATTTTTTTAATTGAATTATATTTGATTTTTGCATATTTTTTTTTTTTAATTCTCAAAATGCATTTGTCTGCGGGTGCCCATGACCCCCTTCCCATTTTTATTTTTAAAATCGAATCTCGATGACTTTTAAATACCATTTTTAAATTTTGATAACCAGCTGGTTCCTTACACATATTCATTTTCTCATGATATTATTATTGTAAATAAAGCTATGAGGTCAGGCATACTGATTCTCAAAATGCATTTGCCTGCGGGCGCCCATGATCCCCTTTCCATTTTTATTTTTTAAATTGAATTATATTTAATTTTTGCATATATTTTTTTTTTGATTCTCAAAATGCATTTGCCTGCGGGCACCCATGTCCCCCTTTCCATTTTTATTTTTAAAATTGAATTATGTTTGATTTTTGCATATTTTCTTTTTTTTTATTCACAAAATTCTTTTGCCCGTACGCGCCTGTGCCCCCTTCAAATTTTTTTCTATAGCTTTTCTCTAGTTCAACTTTTTATTCACATTTTTTAAATTTTGATAACCAGCTGGTTCCTTATACATATTCATTTTCTCATGATATAATTATTGTAAATAAAGCTATGAGCTTAGGCATACTGATTCTCAAAATGCATTTGCCTGCGGGAGCCCATGACCCCCTTTCCATTTTTATTTTTAAAATTGAATTATGTTTGATTTTTGCATATTTTTTTTTTCTTTGATTCTCAAAACGGATTTGCCCGAGGGCGCCCATGTCCCCCTTTCCATTTTTATTTTTAAAATTGAATCTCGATGACTTTTAAATACCATTTTTAAATTTTGATAACCAGCTGGTTCCTTATACATATTCATTTTCTCATGATACAATTATTGTAATTAAAGCTATGAGTTTTGGAATACTTATATTGTAGACTGCAGTCTTAATTTTTTGTTTTTAATGCAAGTTTTTTCATATATTTTTTTTTTTATTCACAAAATGCTTTTGCCTGTGCGCGCCTGTGCCCCTTTCAAATTTTTTATTTCCACAGCTTTACTCTAGTCCAATTTTTTATTCACATTTTTTAAATTTTGATTACCAGTTTTCTCCTTATTCATATTAATTTTACCATAATTCAATTATTGTAAGTATACCAATGAGTGTAGGCATACTGATATTATAGACTTCCGTTTTTAATGCTAGTTTTTAATGGAAATTTTTTATATTTTTTTTTTTTTTGATTCTGAAAACCCATTTGCCTGCGGGCGCCCATGCTTCCCTTCGCATTTTTATTTTTAAATTTGAATCCTACTTTATTGTATTTATAAATTTTTTTTTTTGATTCTCAAAATGCATTTGCCTGCGGGCTCTCATGGCCCCCTTCAAATTTTTTTTTTATAACTTAACTCTAGTTCAACTTTTTTTAAAAATTTTTTAAATTTTGATAACCAGCTGGTTCCTTGAAATATTCATTTTCCCATGATATAATTATTGTAATTAACGCTTTGAGTTTAGGAATACTGATATTGTAGACTGCAGTCTTTCATGTTTGTCTTTAATGCACATTTTTTTATATATTTATTTTTTTGATTCTCAAAATACATTTGCCTGCTGGCGCCCATGCCTCCCTTCCCATTTTATTTTTAAAATTGAATTCTCGATGAATTTTTAATAGCATTTTTAAATTTTGATAACAAGCATTTAATTATTGTAAATAAAGCTATGAGTTTAGGCATACTGATATTATAGACTTTAGTCTTTAATGTTTATTTTAAATGCAAATTTTTTCATATTTTTACTTTTTTTTTATCCTCAAAACACATTATTGGCGTTCGCGGAATCTGGTTTCAGAGGCAGCAAGATATTGATTTTTCCCATTCTTTAAATTCACCATAAAAACCGGCCCATAGCTTTAATTTTTTTAATATCGGGTATGAATATTAAAATATTGTATTGGTTATTTGTTTTTGTATAACAAGTTGAACAGTAAGGCCTAAGCCCACTAAAGGTGTTCTTTTCCACTTAATTGTTAATATTTATTATTTTAATTACATTAATAACAAAATAAAACATATATTTTTAAAATAATTACACAGAATCTGTAGGTACAAAACTGAAGGTGCTTATTAATTTTTT
>NW_019100884.1:18012-24032 GCF_001856785.1 Myzus persicae | reverse complement strand
ATAATAGTTATATTATTTTTTTGTATCTATGTATATTTTTATTTTTAATCATCAGAACACAATTTTTTCATGTTTGTAACGTAGTATTGCATAATGTAATATTTATTTTAAGCTCAGTAGATCACGTTTAGCTCTGGTAAGATTATTATCTATGGCATCTATTATAGGCTTATATTATTATGGGCTTTTTATTATATTTTAATTTTGAAGCAAGTCATGAACTTTTTAATATGTATGAACTATTGAAAATTTGAAAATACCCATAAATTGATTTAAAATTAAAATAGTGTAATGAAAAAACTGTGATATTGAACCTTCAGTTTTGTGCATATGTTAATATTATATTTTATATAGGCAAGCAGAGTAGTATTAATGAGGAATCATTCGTGCAGCATAAACAATTCAAAATACTAGACATTGATAAATCTACAATCGTTGGAAAATGTATTGCGGACTTTAGCATTTTTGTGTGCATGAGAGGAGAGTAGCCCAATAAATATTGAATTCTCTACCGTGCTGCAAGGAATCCTCGAGGTAATTTCAATAATTTTTTATATTTAAATAATAAAACGCATTTTGTTATAATTATTAATGTGTAATAAATAATATTATAAAATTATTTGTGCATCATTATAACTTAAAAATTATAATATATGGCTGTGGTAACTATCAACTGCAGTTAGTATAACTATCAGTGACAGTGCACATAAAATCTGTGTCTACTGTTTATACTACCGATTGATGGTCACTGCAACATTTGCAACAAGTATATCATTTTATTTTACTTCATAAACACCTAGATTGTATTTACTTTTATATTTTGTAAATTTCATTTAATTAGGTATAAATGCATAATAAATTGTTATTGAAACACAAACTGTTTAGTGGATGCTGATCTGCTGTACATTAAGTTGTTCGCTTTTACATAATGTTAGTGTGTAAATATTCTTTCTATACGCTTGTTGCAAGAATAAGTTGATGGTATTCAATCATAAACATATTGAAAAGTAAATTATAATTATAACACAATGACAAATGAAAATAAATTATAATTAATATTATTGATTTTCACCCATACATTTTTTTACAATAAGTTTCAAAAAACGATTTTGAATATTCATAATTCTGTAATTGATTTATATGAATGAACGTACAACAAACGTAGGTAACGTAGGATAACGTAATCATAAACCAATAACCATCCTTAACTAACCTAAACCCTGTTGTAAGTTACAACGTAATATAAAATAAAGAAACAATAATAATAATTATTATTATTAGTATCAGTTAGTAGTTTTAATAATTCGCATATTGAGATTCCGTGCCACGATAGCAAATGGTATTTGTTGGAATTATAAACAAAACACACTATATCATTTAGTGTTTAATTAATAGGTATGGCCATATACAGTAGTTCAGTCAATGCAGACTATATACTTTTATAATACTGTAGTGTATATGTCTTGTTAGTGTAGTCGGTACACACAGTCAGTCGTTGATTTATATAACGCCTTATAACACTATTGTACATCGTGTCGTTTAATTACACTTATTATTATATTATATATATCCGATCTTATACTTATTTACCTTCAGCTTGTGTATATTTGTGTACTTCGACAGTATTTGTATTTTAATTTTATCAATAGTTGATTTTTTGAAACTTAATAGTACTTATTTTTTACGTAAATAGTTATCTTGAATCTGAAATTCTATTTTTGTTTGTTTATCAAACATAAAATTGTGAACAGGCAACTGATAAGTTCTGTTTCTTATTTACATTATTGTTACAAATTAAATAATTACACACATCAATCATCTCAAGCGACTAAAGCTTAATATATTATTTGTTTTCGATTTTTTTTTTAATCTCCCTCGTGTTAAACGCATTTAGTAATTTGAAGCGCATTCGAATATTCGATAGTTTTATGATATTTTTATATTGTTTAGTTATTCTTTATTTGATTTAAGTCATTACTAGGGAACGGACTTTATTGTAATAAAAAAATATAAATATGTACATAAATATGTAATTAATTTTATTAAAATATGTTAAAAAAAATTAAAAATATGTATATCGGAAAAATGTATTAGTAAGTACCTACTGAAAATTACAAAAAGAAAAATCTATAAATAAAAATATTACAAACGATGTAGGTAGGTATATAAAACTATTATTCCGGAACAAAGCAATGAGAAACAACATATTGTTGAAGATTTGCAAATGAAAAATTGCGACGGTTTGGTTGGAGAATACTCTTGTATTGACTAAAAGACCATTCTACGTCAACAGATGTGATAGGGGCGTAATTCATGCTCACTATATCAGAAGGAGTGAATTCAATGTCCAGAGATCCTTGTTGATTTTTACCAATTAAAATATCTCTGATGATTTTATTAGTTTGAAATCCAGAATTTTTTTTAATGATATTGGAAAATTTGTTTTTGACTATTTCTCCCGTGTGCCCTTGAGTTTTTTAAATTTATCTGCAGATTTTTCTACTATGCTAATGCTTTCTATCAAAGACATGTTTTTAGTTTCTTATTGTTTAATTGTCTCAATCAAAACACAAAAATTTGCAGAAATGTATGACAATTTGTTTTTTAAATTGATATCTTGCATCAGTGAATTGGCTTTTTCAATAGCTGCGGAAGATTCAGTATCGAAATTTGAAATAACATTTTTTATTTTGTCAAAATGATCACAATAGTAATGGACGGCTTCAAGCCACGTACCCCACCTTGTTATAATAGGTTCAGGAGGCAAATTAAGATCTGGATACATTTCTTTAAATTTCGAAACACTACTTGTTGCTTTTAAGAATATTTTTTTAATGATCGCTATTAATTGATTAACCTCGGAATAATGACATCTTATTGTTTCTGAGATACGATGAAAGCCATGTACTAAACATGTCAAATGAACCAGTTTAGGGAAAAATGCTGTCAAAATACTACCAGCTTTAACCATATAAGGTGCAGCATTGGTCAAAAATAAAAATACGTTTTCATATTTTACACCATTTGGCCATAATAAGTTCATAGAATCATTAAATAAATTAGCAATAGTTTTATTATTGCATTTTTCTAATTGCACACAATGTAACAGAAACGATTTAGAAGGCTCAGAACGTAGTTTGCCGATGATTAGGTACATTACCAATATGCCTGCCCTCAGCATCTGTTGATTCATCAATTGAAACCCATATTGGTCCATCTTGAATACACTGTCTAATTGATTGTAATGTTTCCTCGTAAATTATATTAACATAATTCTTTCGGATGGTGCTTTCATCTGGAATTTGTTGTCCGGTATATTTCTCTAAAAAATCTGTAAATTCTCGATTTTTTAGTTTGAAAATACGAATATCCGCGCGAATCAACATACGACACAAATCGGTATTTAATGCTGACAAATTATTGGAAGACGTAGTTGGCTCTGAATTCAAGAAATTTTGTTGAAATTTTTTTTTACGATCTCTAGCTATTTTGTTGGTGCTTAGATGTAGATATATGTTGAGTAACTGAAAAACGCTGATTTATTGATACTGCCTTTTCGCAGCATGAACAGAATAAGATCGCTCCATCACTTTTAAATGTCTCGTTAGGAAACTCTTTTAAATAAAAATTCGCTTTTGATTTCGATTTCACAACTTTTGGCATTTTAAAATTATAAACTAGACGTCGACTAGTACACGAGATTACGTTTTAAATGCATAGAAACTGCGAATGCTACTAAAGACGATTGTCGAGTACCTAAATACTCGACAATGTAGGTACCACTTCCTTATTTTATATTTATATCGTCAGGCATTAACAAGAGGTACTGAACAAGTTCTAATCTATATAGTGGCATGTCACGTGCCGGAAATAAGTACGTACCTAAATGCCATTTAGTTAACGATAGTCGATAATATTTGGTGGTCGTCAAAAATTACTTATCTTGTTAATTTAGACGAAACAGATAATGTTTANGAAACAGATAATGTTTAGAGTCATCAAAAATTGAGAATCACTAAAATAAGCACTAAAATATGTACTTATTTACCAAATATGTAAAAATATGTATTTATACCAAAATATGTAAAAATATGTAAAATAAAATTGGGCTTATTTTAATAAGAATGATCTGAATCGTGCACATTTTTTATCAGATTAAAAATATCTCATTCTAATAAAAATATGTATTTACAATAAAATCCGTTCCCTAGTCATTACTATAGTAAATTATAGAGAAAACAATAAATATTTAAAGAATGCTGATTATGGTCGAAAACCATTTACTGTAATAGTGAATTGAACATAATGTGTATTTTATTTTATTGAGAGGTTCGTTACACGGACATCCTTTGTCATCATTTTAAAAGTGGGGAACATAGTTAACAAATTTTACGTTAAGTAGTTCAAGTTTAGCTCTGTTAGTTTGAAAATTAGAGTTATTTGACTTCTTATACAATTTAAAGGTAAGATTGTGATTATTATCTGTTTCATCTCATGGTTTTTTAATACATTTTAAGTAAGATTTGAGTATTTTCAGATGTACAAAACATTGTACAATTTTAAAATACTCATAACTAAATTGAAATAGTATAGTAAAAAGTCCATAAGATGCAATAATAATAATAAAAAGAATCTTAACTATCAATTTTATAAGAAATCGTTTTTATCTAACATTTGAATAAACTAACCCTTACCAAGTTAAAAGTTATCTACTTAGCGTTAAAATTTCCAATATTACACACTTATAAGACAGATGCAACAAACGACCGTGAACGTCCTCTTCATAATTATGTATTATTATTGTCATTATTAGCTCCCACAAAAAATTAAAAAATTTGCTACAGGCTAAGACAGTATTACTAGACGAAAAATCAAAATGTAGATAGAAAAAATAATATTTAATGTGTATGTAACAGAATTCAAAGAAGTTATGTTATGTTCCTATCATTAAAAAAAATAATATACTTACCATTATAACATTAAATGAAGATATATATTTAACAGTTTATTCTACTCTAAATACTAAAATACCTTGCAGCAACATTTCATTAATTTAATATTGTCATACATTCAAATAATGAAAAAAATATTATTAATTTTTCTGAACTTAAGTTAATTAAGTAGGTGGTAACCCTTAGTCATCTGAATTGTATTATCATTATATCTTATATTTTTTTCATTTTATTAACTTTTATCTTTGAATAAGAAAATATCACGTAAACTGTTTTTGCAACAATAATTTACACACTATTGATTATGTAAAAAAAAAATACTCCTTAGAGTACATAGTACATAGTACATACATAGTTACATCTTAAATCTTACAGGATTTTTAATGCTAATTTTTGAGCACTCCTGTATGACCTTATAAATCATTATTTTTTATTATGAGAATAATTTAGAAAACATAAATAGCTAAAATGTTTTTATTATTATATTTTAATATAAGATATTTACAATATCAACACTTTCAATAATTTTCAATCATGAAATTTGGTATGATTAACGTCATACAATTAAATCATTGATTGAACTGTAGTTTTTTTTAATCATGTTACAGAAGTTTCTTCCAGAATTGATATTGTAGTTTGCCGTAAGTAAGACATTATCAATAAATATTAATATTCTTAATAATCATAATATTATATTATTATATATTAAAACTCGTTTTTATCAATAATTTATGTATGAATATATTTAATATACGTATTGACTCATAAGCTTCACGTATACTGTAATATTTTGTATTTTTATTTTTGAATACTGAAAATTGAAATCTTATTTAAGACTTAAATAAGTGTTTTTACGATCAACAATTTTCTAAAACCCACATTTTGAAATTGTTTATTTATTATTATTATTATTTGTTTTTAATTTTCAGTATTTAAACATTTTAAGTTAAAATAGTATTCTATTCATGTTGTACAAGCTTCTGTAAATTTTATTATAAAAAAAATATTGATTTGAACATAAGTTATTTTATTATTCAGGTATTCGTGTTATGCTCTGTATAGAATATA
>NW_019100884.1:1736-17820 GCF_001856785.1 Myzus persicae | reverse complement strand
TAAAAGTTTCATTATTTAAATAAAGCCCAAATATATGATTCTCGTTGTACTGTAAAAAAATTCACCGAGAACCAAATTTGGGTTTCATGGCAACATTGAAAAATTAGTCAATCCCCGCGTCGTAACGAGACGTATTTATCAAGATGACAAGTGCGTATATTCGGCTACGTGTTCCAGCTATATTTTAATAATTATTTTAATTGTCGCAACGAGGAATATTCATAATTATTGAGATGACAAGTGCGTATAGTCGGCTACGTGTTTCAGCTATAATAATAAAATTATTTTTAAAATAATCAACGTATGTAAACGTCTCGTTGCGTCATGCTGACCGTCTATTATTTTATTTATTATAAGGATTTTCCTTGGATTTACTGCTTTACTTTAAAAATAAACAAAGAAATCGGTCGAATGCTACTATAAGGACATGCATGTAGTTTTGAGCAGTATCCCGCCAAGAATATCTCTGTACTTAAAGGAAATGCAAGCCCAAAAATCCCATAAATTGTTTTTATAATATTGTAGTTTACTTATAAATAAATATAATAATATGATCACATTTTTTTATAATAGTAATTTGCATTAAATTGTATGTTATTTTAACATTCACTTAAAATTGATCAATTTATCATAAACATTATTATACCTAAACCTGCTATAAGGAATTTCATTGTGTTTGATTTATCAAACATAAATAAAATTCTAAAATGTGTGAACAAAATTAATTTTTGTATATAAGTAGAATATGTTCCAAAATTGAAGGTTAGGGAATGGGGACCACTGATTTAAATTGTATAATTTACGAACTACCACCTGAAGATATTAAAGGAAAAAAATTAATTTAATGCTAAAAGTTTATTAAACACATAAATCGTGTTTTTTACAATAGTAGGTACCTACCTAAACGGTATATTTATTAAAGGAAAACCGTTATTGTAAATTACTGTTGAAAATTGAAACTGAACTCAAAAAATATTTAGATGAATTTGAAATGTTTATTATTCAAATGTATAATACTTTATACCAATTTCCTTAACAATATATATATATTGAACAATTTAGTAAAACGGTTAAATTTAAGTATAATTTTTCAAAAGTTCAAAATCTATTTACCATTATATATACAACATAACTAGCAAATACAAAAAAAATTAATAAAATAATATGTCATTTTTACCATGACAGTATGATAAATACTTAAAAAGAAATATTTTTCATCTTTCTAAGTGAGAAAATTAAAGAAGTCGAAAATGTGTGAACGTTTGAAAATAGCAATCAAATAATGTATGTACTATGTATTTATTTTATACAAACAGCTCGATCTTACATTCTAATAATGAAAAATATATTATTCATTTTTTTGAACTTAATGAGTAGATGGAAAAACGCAGTCATTTGAATTACATTATCATGATATCTTTTTTCATTTTATTAACTTTTATCTTTTAATAAGAAAATATTACGCAAGCTGATATTTCAACAATTATTTACACACTATTGATTATATAAAAAAAATACTCCTTATAGTACATAGCACATACACAGTTACATTTCAAATCTTACAGGATTCTAACTTTTGAGCATTAATGTCTAGTACCTATGCTAAAAATAATATTTACAGAAAAATAATTATTGTAAATATATTATTGTAAGACCTTATAAATCATTTTTTTTTATTTTGAGAATAATTTAGAAAACACAAATAACTAAAATGTTTTTATTATTATTTTTTAGTATAGGATATTTACAATGCCAACACTTTCAATAATTACAAGAACATCCCCTGACGCTAAAAAACTTAATGGCTTTATTCTACACGACGCCAAATCTTTATCTAAAACAATCACAAGCAACAAATAGCTTCGGGCTTGGAGTCTAAGTTCTACAAAACTCAATGAAATCAAACACACCACACTACCATGGCTCTCCCCACCGAACATATCAAGGAAAATAGAAACGGCTATCAACAGAATGCGAATTGGGCACTCGTCGTTAACACATCAACATCTGATGAAGAGGGGAGACCCCCCTATTTGTACAAGCTGTGGCACACAGCTCACCATCAAGCACATCATTACAGAATGCCGTCAGTTTGAGAGAGAAAAACGGGAAGCAGGAGTACCACACATTCTCGACGAAGCCCCTCAGCCAGCCAACATTCAAAACGCGATATCATTAATAATCAATTCTAATTTAATCAACCTTCTATAACATAATTTGTATATTAATATTAAGCAATTACCTTCCAATGTAACCCTATAAATTTGTTGCAGCCAATGGCCTTAGACACCGAGGCCTAAATTAATAAAAAAAAAAAAATAGTTAAAAATATTTACTTCAGTGTATTTATTTCTTCAACAGTTTTTCAGTCCAGTGTTACTCGAGAACTAGGAAAATCTTTAAGTATGAGCCGAGTAATTTTTAGTACTAATGTACCTCAATTTAGGCACGTAAGTGATCTTTGAACATAAAAAAAACTAATATTATAAGCAGTAAGTTCATAACAAATTAAATTAAAGTAATATTTTATTTTGGATTCTAAACTATTACATAAGCCATTAATATTGAAAGGCATGTTTACGTTGTGTAGCTTAAGTAGAGTTTCAAAGAATTCCAAAAATTATATCATCTTAGATTGCCGAACAAATGAACATTTTTCTGGAAAACAAGGAATAATTAAACAACGTAAGTGCACTTTAGTATTCAAAAAATAATAATGAATGAATATTTTGAAAATATTCAGGGTAATGAGTACAGAATACAGAAATACCTTGGAATATTTATAAGTTATAACTAATACCATAGGAAACCCGTATTCCGTTACCTCAAATCCAACATATTTTCAAAAGGAAAAAAAATATAGAGTAAATTTTACAAATCCGTTGTTTACATGATGCATAATTAGAGTGGCAAAATGTCAATACTGCATATGATTTGTATGTTACTAGTAAAATAACGTTATGGCACACGAATGATGTCTCATTAATATTTAATGCAGCTGTTAATGCCTATATATAATACATTATTAAAATATATAGAAAGCTAACATTTGAATAATATGTTAAGTATATAGTTTTTTTAAATATATTGTATGCATTTTCAAGACAGTACATAACTGACACCATATTTTGTAGTTAAATAATAACAAAATGTATCCAATTAAACAATATTATTATAATGTACAATTTTAAAACAAAATTTGTGTTTGAATAACAATTTACTATGCATTTCAATATAATTAAATGTCATTAATATTATATAAAAAAATACAATCTATGTGTTTATGAAGTATAATCAAATGATACACCTGTTGCAAATGTTGCGGTGACCATCAATCGGTAGTATAAATATTAGACACAATTTTTAAATTCACTGTCACTAAGATTTATACTAACAGTTGAGAGTCTCTTTACCGTATGTTATTAATTATTACTTATTAGTTTTTGTTATGTACAAATATTTTTACAATATTAATATAACAAAAATTATAAAAAAAATACGGTTTATTACTACAACATAAGTTTATAACTGACACTATATTTTGTAAAGGTATATAATAATAAAATGTATCTATAATTCAAGAATATTATAATGTACAAGCTCAAAAAATAAATTTGGGTTTAAATAACAATGAATTATGCATTTGAATTGCACATTCATTAATATTATTTAACTAAAGAATTGTTAAGATAACCTCAAGGATTCCTTGCAGCACGGTGGAGAATTCAATATATATTGGGCTACTCTCCTCTCAAGCACACAAATATGCTAAAGTCATCAAAACATTTTCCAGCGATTGTAGATTTATCAATGTCTAGTATTTTGAATTATAAATTAATTTTTACCAATCCATTGCTTACATGATGCATCATAAGAGCGGGAAAACCTTAATACTACATATGTATGTTACTAGTAAAATATGGTTATGCCACCCGAATGATGCCTCATTAATATTTAATGCAGCTGTTGATGCCTATATTTTATACATTATTAAAATATATATAAAACTAACATTTGAATAAAATCTTAAGTTTATAGTTTTTTAAAAAAAATTATATGAATTTTCAAGACTACATAACTGACACCACACTTTGTAGTTAAATAATAACAAAATTTATCCAATTCAATAATATGTACAAGTTTAAAAAACAAATTTGTGTTTAAATAACAATTTCCTTTGTATTTAAATGTAATAAAATAAAATTTATTTAGTCACTGACATTTATACTAACAGTTGATAGTCTCCTCACCAAATATTATTAGTTATTACTTATTAGTTTTTGTGATTTACAAATATTTTTACAATATTAAAATAACGAAAATTATTTTAAAAAATGCGGTTTATTACAACAACATAAGTTTATAACCGACACTATATTTTGTATAGGTATATAATACTATGATTTATCTATAATTCAAGAATATTACAATGTACAAGCTTAAAAAATAAATTTGGGTTTGAATAACAATGTATTATGCATTTGAATAGCGCATTCATAATTTGTAAACTAAAATACAATCTAGTTGTTTATGAAGTAAAATCAAATTATATAACTGTCGCAAAAGTTGCAGTGACCATCAATCGGTAGTATAAACAGTAGACACATTTTTTATATGCACTGTCACTGATAGTTATACTAAGTGCAGTTGATAGTCACCTCAGCCATATATTATTATTTTTAACTTATAATGATGTATAAATAATTTTATAATATTATTTATTACACATTAATAATTATAACAAAATGCGTTTTATTAATTAAATATAAAAATTATTGAAATTACCTCGAGGATTCCTTGCAGCACCGTAGAGAATTCAATATTTATTGGGCTACTCTCCTCTCATGAACACAAAAATGCTAAAGTCGACAATACATTTTCCAACGATTATAGTTTTATCAATGTCTAGTATTTTGAATTGAATATGAAGCACGAATGATTCCCCATTAATACTGCTCTGCTTGCCTATATAAAATATAATATTAACATATGCACAAAACTGAAGGTTCAATATCATAGTTTATTCATTAAACTATTTTAATTTTAAAGCAATTTATGGGTATTTTAAAATTTTCAATAGTTTATACATATTAAAAAATTCATAACTTGCTTCAAAATTGAAATATAATAAAAAGCCCATAATAATATAAGCCTATAATTATAGATGCCATAGATAATAATCTTACCGGAGCTAAACGTGATCTACTGAGCTTATAATAAATATTACATTATGCAATACTACGTTACAAACATGAAAAAATTGTGTTCTGATAATTAAAAATAAAAATATACATAGATACAAAAAAATATTATTACTATTATAAAACTGTTTTATGTTTGTATACTATATGAAATTGAAAAATAAATAAACGATTTTATATTAAAACACAATATAAATCAATATAAGATTATCATTATTTAAAAAAATAAAATAAAATTTTATTAACTTATTTAAATATGAATATTCATGTATGTTTACAATAAACATGGCCAAGTTAATATTATTTTATTTATGAATAAAATGTATAAAGTTATGATAATCTATGAAATAAGTCAAGAAAATATAAATAAGTAGTATTTATTATAAATTTGAGTATAAGAATAAATAATATTTAGTACACTCATTTAAAAAAACCACAGTACTCTACTTAAGTAACAATGACAATGAAAACCTTAGAAATACACATTATATTGTGTATGCAGTATAGAACTTATTTATGTTACAACAATAAAGCTGAAAATTCTTGTAAAACCATTTGTTTTAATTAAGAATATTTCACTTAGAGTTTTAACTATAACATTTATGCCACTAGAATATTTATATCTGTAATAAATGTAATAAATTATATGATCATATAGTATTTATATCTATTTTT
Organism: Myzus persicae; assembly: GCF_001856785.1. Classification (NCBI taxonomy): domain Eukaryota; kingdom Metazoa; phylum Arthropoda; class Insecta; order Hemiptera; family Aphididae; genus Myzus; species Myzus persicae. The sequence continues at coordinate 11,944 of NW_019100884.1, read as the reverse complement.
TTTTTTACCTGATTTGTATGGGAAAATGAATGTCATACTTTTTTTACCAAAGATTACCATGAGCCAGTTATCAGTCACACATCATTTACCATCATTTATACCCTGCAAAAAGTATGTGTAAAAAAAATTAAGTTTAAGTTTATTAGGTATATATTTGCATAAAAATCCAGTCATCCATTGTAACTGGTATAGAATACAGAAATATCTTGGAATAATTATAACTAATAGCATAAAAAATCGTATCTAGTTACATCGAAGCCAACAAATATTTGCAAAATGAAAAATTAAGGATTAATTTTCACCAATCCGTTGTTTATATGATGCATCATAAGAGTGGCAAAACTACTTACTGAATATGATTTGTATGTAACTAGCAAAATAAGTTTATGCCACCCTAATGATAGCTCATTTACACAGCTGTTGATGTCTATATATTATAAAATATGAAAAATACATTCAAAACTAACATATAAAAAATATATTTAGAACATAGATTTTTTAAATATATTTTATGAATTTTCAAGACATTTTATAACTGACACCATAATTATACATATTTTGTACAGGTATATAATAATAAAATGTATCTATAATTCAAGATTATTATAATGTACAAGCTTAAAAAATAAATTAGTGTTTGAATAACAATGTATTATGCATTTAAATTGCACATTCTTAATTTGTAAAATAAAATACAATCTAGTTGTTTATGAAGTAAAATCAAATTATATAACTGTTGCAAAAGTTGCAGTGACCATCATCATTATTTATAATTTATAATGATATATAAAATGTTTTTTGATATTATTTAAATAAAAATAATTGTTAAGATTACCTCGAGGATTCCTTGCAGCACGGTGGAGAATTCAATATATATTGAGCTACTCTGCCCTCAAGCACACAAAAATGCTTAAGTCGATAATACATTTTAAAACGATTGTAGATTTATCAATGTTTAGTAATGATAGATTAATTTTTACCAATCCGTTGCTAAAATGATGCATCATAAGAATGGCAAAACGTCAATACTGCATATGATTTGTATGTTACTAGTAAAATAACGTTATGCCACCCGAATGATGCCTCATTAATATTTAATGCATGCTGTTGATATTATACATTATTAAAATTTATACAAAACTAACATTTGAATAATATCTTAAGTATATTGTTTATTTAAATATATTATATGAATTTTCAAGAGAGTACATAACTGAAACCATATTTTGTAGTTAAATAATAACAAAATGTATCCAATTCAATAGTATGTACAATTTGAAAAACAAATTTGTGTTTAAATAATAAAACACGTTTTTTAATAATTATTAATGTTTTAATGAATAATATTAAAAAACATTTTATACATCATTATAAATTATAAATAATAATGTACAGCTGAGGAGACTATCAATGGTTAGTATAAACCCTTGACACAGTTTATAAATTCGCTGTCACTAAGATTTATACTAACCATTGATAGTCTCCTCAGCTGTATATTATTATTTATAATTTATAATGATGTATAAAATGTTTTTTATATTATTCATTAAAACATTAATAATTATTAAAAAATGTGTTTTATTATTTAAATATAAAGAATTGTCAAAATTAAATCGAGGATTCCTTGCAGCACGGTGGAGAATTAAATATGTATTGGGCTACTCTCCTCTCAAGTACACATAAATGGTAAAGTCGACAATTCATTTTCAACGATTGTAGATTTATCAATGTCTAGTATTTTGAATTGTGTATGCTGCACGAATGATCCCTCATTAATACTGCTGTGCTTGCCTATATCAAATATAATATTAAAATCTGCACAAGACTAAGAGTTAAATATCACAGTTTTTTCATTACACTATTTTCATTTTAAAGTAATTTATTAGTGTTTTAAAATTGTTAATTGTTTGTACATATTGAAATACTCATAACTTGCTTTAAAATCAAATTTTAATAAAATAAACCCTGAGATGCCCCAGATAATAATTTTACTGGAGCCAAATGTGATCTACTGAACTCAAAATTCGCTATGTTCCAAACTTTTAAGACATGACAACAGATGTCCGTGTAACTTGTTCTCAATAAAATAAAATTTATTTTATGCTCGATTCACTTTTATATTAAATGGGTATTGAACTTAATCAGCATTCTTTTAATATTTATTGTTGTTTTCCTTTTGATTTACTATAAATAATTTAATTCAAAGTAAGAATAGATGATCAATATAAAAGTATCACAATATTAAAAAATAAAATACAATTTTAGGAACTTTTTAAAATATGTTTGCAATGTACATTGGCAAGTGTATACTATTTTATTTATGAATACAATTCATAATGTTATGATAATCTATAAAATAAGTCAAGAAAATATAAATAAATAGTATTTGTTATGAATTTGATTATAAGAAGAATTAGTTAGGTTAATTAGTTTTTAGTACACTTAATTGAAGATAAAAAACCGTAGTACTCTACTTAAGTAACCATGACAATGAAAACTTTAGAAAAAACATTTTACTTAGTATCCAGTCTTGTGTTACAACAACAAAACTAAAAAAATCATTTGTTTTAATTAAGGAAATTTCAGTTAGAGTTTTTACTGCAACATTTATACGATTATTATAATATTATGTCACATGTACATCTATAATTTGTTTACCTGTTCCGTATAAAAAAATGAAAATCTTATTTATTTACCAAAGATATCCAAGAGTCAGTAAATATTTATAACTAATAACATTGAAACCCGCATTCCGTTACCTCGGATCCAACACATATTTTCAAAAGGAAAAAAATTATAGATAATTTTTACCAATCCGTTGTTTGCATGATGCATCATAAGTGTATGCCACCCTAATGATGGCTGCTCATTTACGCAGCAGTCGATGTCTATATGATGACGCGACTACGGTGATGACGAGGGTCACGGTGAGCCGGTCTTGAGCCTTGAGGTGATGGTGGTGTTTGAGTCACGAGACCAAACCAGGGATAACCACAAACACAAAAAAGAATGCTGGACGATCACGGTTATCGTGAATGAACACTTTATTTGATATATATATATATCAGTAAAACAGATCGGACACGTATCGTAGGTCGTGTACGGTGAGATAGGAAAAAAAACGGTGATGCGGCGATCGGCGGTGCTGGCGTATCCCGTTCGACGATCGGCGTAAGAGAGCGACCCCGTCCGGTGCTTGTCCAGCGCGACTTGTCTTCCCGTCCCACCTAGCCTTTGCGGCGTGGAGGGAGAGTCGACGGTGTCGCGTCGTAGTCGCCCGTGGTGGTGGTTGATAAAGTCGTAGACCGGACGCGACGGTGCCTGTAGTACCATAGGACACTATAGAAGCGACACTCTCGGGCGGCCGATGTTAATGTGTTTAGAATTCTCTATGGCCTTGAAATGGTTCGTAAATTCTTGTCTTACCGCCAAGCTTACAACATCATTCTTGTTATTACGACTAATCATACAATAAATGTGATAAGATTTTTTTGATATATAACATCAATTTTTTTCGATTTTTTATGTTATATGATACGAATATTGAATTTATGATGGCTAATTTATTTTTAAGATATTCATTCAATAAATTTGTATGTAGTTTGTTTTTCGGATATGAATTAAAATGCATAATTATTTAATATCATTGATAATGAATATGAATTATCTACCTTCTATTAGACAATGTAACAAAATATATACATAACAATATTTATAAATTACATAAAATTTGCAATTTTCTATTTTTCATGTGAGGTATTCAGAAATTACGGTTAGTTCTGGTCAAAATAGTATAAATTCTAAATCTTATATATATGCTGAACAAATAGTCATGGGGAAATTGTTCACATGAATGTTCAAAGTATACATTTAACATTAAAGTTTTATGTTTTTTCCCAACTTTTGGTGATGGTGCTAGAGTAGGAAATCGATTTGTAAATATATTGTCTAATTCAAAAATATATTGGTAAAAATTACAATCTGGAACCTTTAACGATGAAAACATAGATATAGAGCTGTGTTGATGTGATTTGAAGTGTGTGAAAAAAGGTTCATCAATCTACTTTGTGGTAGATCTGCCATATCTTATACACGTTTCACAAGAATTTAAAACAGTAATTTAATTAATCCTGCTATTGAAATCATCCAACCTGTCAGAGATTTAATGTTGTAGCTTTTCCTAATGTTGTGCCTTGCTTTGTTGATGTATTACATTTTGGTACATTTATATTTTTAAAAAAATTAAACATTTTCAATAAGAAATTAATTTGATATTCAGCATTTTTAAAAGGTAAGCAAAATCGATTTGCCCTCTTAGGTTCTGATTCATCGTCGTCTTCTTGTGGCTTTATTTTCATTCGAGAATTAAATATATCAAATAAATTATCAACTTCATCTATTTCGTGGAAGTGGGGTTATACAAATCTTAGTGAGTGGAAATATGCAGGGACCTTTTTTTTAAAAAAAATTTGCGGGCTGATCTCGAGCAATGCATTTTGATGATAAAAGTGTTTGCAACATCATGCCTTACCGCCAAGCTTACAACATCATTCTTGTTGCTCCGAAATGAAGAAAATAAAAGTGGAGGGGTGAGTGTCGCTTCCTATAGTGTTCTATGCCTGTACTTTGTACTGGCTGCTGCCGCATACCGTGTCAATGATATTATAAAATATTAAAATACATTCAAAACTAACATTTAAATAATATATTTAGTACATAGCTTTTTAAATGTATTATATAAATTTTCAAGACAATTTATAACTGACACTATATTTTTTTTTTTTTTTATTCATGGTACAGTATCAACTGCTAAGGTTATTAGCTTGCAACAAAAATTGGTAATTAGTACATAATAGAGTATAGTTATACAATAGATTTTTAAATTAAATTATACAATATATCAATTTGCTTTAAAAATATGATTATTTTGTTGGTGTTGTCATGGATAGGGCTGAGGGCTTCAAAGAGGTTGTCGGGCAATTTTAGACTTTTTCTGGTATCTATATGGATACGGCAGTTAATAAGGAGGTGCTTGACTTTGAGAGGTTCTCCGCAGGTTAGGCACACTTCTGGTTCTTCTCTGCGCATAAGATGTCCATGGGACATCTTTGAGTGATCTATACGTAACCTATTGATAACTACTTCATCTTTGCGATTTGATGTATGGGGCTTAGGCCAGTATTCGGTAGTATTCTTTATTTCTCTCAGTTTGTTATTGGGTGTACGACGCCATTCAGATTCCCATAAATTGGTACAAAAAGTGTTGACATTCCTATGGATGTCGATGAGTGAGGAGTACGTGCGTATTTCGGTCAGAGGGATATTTACTGCTTCACGAGCTACTTTGTCAGCTTTCTCATTGCCATCAATTCCACAATGGCCAGGTGTCCATATGAACCATTTATGTTCTTGTTGGCTTTTTCAATGATGTTGCTTATTTTGATTGCTAGGATGCTTGAGCATAAATTATATTTTAGATTGTTTAGAGCGCTGAGCGAATCTGTACAAATGTTAATGGTGGAATATGGTTGGTTATCTCTTTAGGATCTGTAAAAACGGTTTGCCCAACCATCAGTGTTTTTATTTGTGTAAAAGGGACTCCTTTTAATGTTTTAATTTTATTCCACATTATTGTTGGGGAAATAGGACTATTTAAACTAGATGTAAAATTTATCCATGACTTTTTTTTCACTTTTAATAAGGTATCTGACTAGCGCTTTGTTTTTTTTTAAATTGTATAAAATCTTGTAGGTCTAAAGTTCGTTTGTATCTGTTAAAGGCAGTCTTTTTTTCCGTATAGCTTGTTTAATTGTTTTATTCCACCAAGGGACTGGAGGTCTCTTTCCAGAGTAATTAGTTAATTCGAAAACGTCCGAGGCTGTATTTTAAATGAGGTCGGTGAACAGTTTTATCTTATCTTCTACATTATTAGTATAAGTCCAAGGAGTTGAATCAATATTTTTATCAATTTCCGTTTGATATATATTCCAGTCGACATTTTTTAATTTCCATTTTTTTTCTAGTATAATGATTATGGGAGTTTGTGTGATTTAGCGTCATAATGATAGGAAAGTGGTCACTGCTTGATAATTCTGGTATGACATCCCAATCTATGTAGGGAGTGATTGTAGCTGATGAGAATGAAAGGTCGATGGCTGAAAAGTGTCCAGTGCTTACGCTAACTCTTGTAGCTTGGCCACTGTTAAGTATATTGAGGTCATTATTGCTGTATAGGGTTTGCTCGATTTTTGATCCTCGTGAGTCAAGAGTGGAGCAGCCCCACAAAGGACTGTGGCTGTTGAAGTCTCCTAAGAGAATATAAGGGGAGGGGAGTTGATTAATAATGTTTTTGATATCGGATTGTTCAACATTTTGAGAGTTTGGTAGTTATAAATTGCAGATTGTTATTGAATTTTTGATTAAAACATTTACTGCGACCACTTCTATATTGGTATTAATGATAAATTCTTCGGAGTGATAATTTGAATTTACATAGATTGCCACACCACCACTGGCTCTGCCAGCATTGGTTCTATTTTTGTAGTATGTTGTGTAGTTTTTTAGGGAACAGACCTTGTCGTTGATAAAATTAGTTTCTTGTAGACATATTGAGATTGGACAGTATTTGTTTAATAGCAAATTGATTTCGTCTAATTTGGAGTAGAATCCATTTGGTTTCCATTGAAGTATTTTAAGACTGTTATTAATTGTCATGATAGGTTTGATATTTATTTTATTTGGTATGTAGTAGGTGAATGGATATCGAGCAAGCTAGTAGGTTTCGTCATCATTGCTGTCAGCATAGAAAGTCTGACTAGTATTTATGTTTCGAACTTTTTCGAGTGCTTTTGATAATCTGGTTAGACGGTTTTTAATACTTTTAATTGTTACGACAGGGTGGATGTTTGTAATGATTTGGATTATATTTTCTGGACTGCTATTGTGCTCCATACATAAACTCTCGAGATCAGTGCAACCTTGCGAGTTTTCGAAGAAATCTTTAAATTGTTTGAGTGATAAGGACATTTGAGGGTTGGAATTGAACAGATCTTTGGTTGGATTTAACCCTACATCGATATTTGAATAGAAGCTATCATTTGAACTGGTGCTGGTTCTAACTTTCGGTTTTTTGTGTACATTTCCATTAGGGTTTTTTGATGGCTGGGTATTTTCCTTCAGGTGCGTTGGGAGGCTTCTTTGTTAAAGGCGGGTTGGGTGAGTGCGATGATTTTGAAGATGGTGGTTGAGACGTGGTTGACGGGGCAAGACGTTTAACTGGGTTTGAAGAAGTTACGTTGACAATTTTGTTGGATGATGATTTGAGTTTTTCGGCTAGCGAGTGTTCTTTGGGTTGATCGATAGTGATTAGATCACTATAATCATTTGCTTGGTTTGGTTTGGAGAGATTTGGGAAGTGGTTTTAATTCCTATTTCATGGAGAGCGTTAAGTATAAGGTGATTTGGGATAGTAGGGTAAACATTGGATAGAATGATTCTTTTGGACGCATTTATAAGTCTACGGATGGTGATTTCTGTTTTATTGGCATGAATTGCAGAGTGAGTTTTGAGTAGATTTTCCACGATGGCTTAACTATTGAAGTATATGCAGAATCGATTATTTGAAATGCGTGATACAAATTAAATATTTTCTGCGGGTATAATTTTACTGATTGCGATAACGTATTTGATTTGTCTGATGTTGTTAATTGAGTTAAAAACGATTGCTTGGTTCAATTTTGGTGATGTAACATTGGAGGCTATATCTGCAAATGTTGCAGTATTACATATATGTGAGGAAGCACTGTTTGTGTTGTTCATATCGTCAGATATGGTGGTTTTGGTAGTGGGCTTATCACCCATCGTAATAGGTTTGGGATATTTATTTGATTGGTGTAATTAAGGCAATAATTATAATCATATTACCTGCAACGCTGAGTTTTAAAACAGACTGGTGTGTTACTGCTATCGATAGCTATAAATGCTATACTATAGGAGAACACACGTGTTGAACGGTCAGACATTGAACACGAACTGATAGACTATTGTAAATTATTTTATAATTAATAAACAGTAGTTCATTAAAATTATGTTTACGGTATTGCTGTTTGTATACAAATAACCAACTAACCCATGCACAAATTGCACATAATTGTATGGTACATAAATACATAATGTATTGCAAATAATATTTTTCCAGCTAAAAAAATGGCAATTGTCTTATCAGTGTGTTTTACATTTTGTGATATGAAAATCTCTCAGTACAATATCTAGTATAATATAGACATCTATGGGCCACAGTACCACACCCACGTACAAACCAGTATATTAGGTGTTATCATGTTCTGTGTCTTATAGTTTATAAGCTGTCTGATTACTCTAATTCAATGATCTGTATGATTGACCATGAATTGATGTAAAAGTGAAAAAAAATACTAAAAGCTGCTTAAATATTGTGTTATAACATAAAAACTATAAATTTAAATATAAATAGTAAAGCAGAAGTTCCTTAAAAAAATAGATTTATAAATTGTTGGTATTAAAAATAAGTTATACCATTTAAAAATCCAAAGCTGTTACATGTTTTACATATAACAAAAAATGTGAAAATGTTTGGAATATCAATTATTTATACATTTCAAAAAAAAAAAAAGTTACAACTTTTTAAAATAATAAGTATCCTATGTTTAATGGATCACCCAGTATGTACATTAGATTTTGAATATGATTAGGATGTATTCATCCATTAATACATTTCAACAGCAATCTAATTGTTGATACAGAATAGTATTAACCACAAGTAAGAAAGGCAAGAGTTTGGAGTCTATTTTTGAAAGGGGATTATTATATATTTTACTTACAAGGTTACATTATCACTTCAAAGTGTTGAGTTTTGGCGATAAATAACTAATATTACTAAAAACAATATTTCATACACAATAACTAAAATCACAATTTAGTATTTAAATTTAAAATTAGAAAAATGTCAAAATTAGAAATTTAAATATTTATGAAAAAAAATGTTTATATAATTATTAATATTTGTAATGCTGTAAGTATGCAAACTTATGAAGAACCTTACTATTTTTTCATTCCACTTATAATAACTTCAAAATAATCTAGTATTAAATTTTCAAGTTTTTTGTATTAAAAATTTTTATGATTCTAAATTAAAGAAAGTGGACAAAGTACATAAGCACCCTGCTGTATAGTAAGTACAGAGTGTATACCCATGCTTTGTCATTGAGGAGAAAATCACTGTAATGTATAAGTTAAACTTGAATTCAATGATAAGTCATTGCATAATATGAAAAACGATTCAGACCAAAGACTTTATGTTCACAAGTACTAATAAGCACATTTTATCATTTAACTATAATACTATATTTTTATTGATATTATACATTTTAATGTAATATAAAAAGAAAAAAAATTAATTCATACATATAAATATTGGTTAAAAGAAATAAAAATGTTATGTATAAAAGTTAATATACATAGATTTATAAAAAAATTATTTTAGGTTACAGGTCACAATATCATTATTCACTAGAATTAACATAGGTATACTGATATTTATTTAGCAATATCCCCTGGGTTATACAGTCAAAAATCCATTTTTCATGAGTATTATGTCTGAATTGTATTGTAGTGCCAATCACTATATCTGCTTTAGATTCCTCACTTGTGCAATGGCCACCACAAGCATGCACCAACTGTCTCAAGAGTTCGGCTGGTGATTCACAGCTATTAGATACATATATCTGACCATCTTTATCAAATATATTAAATTTCAATTTAGAACCAGATTCTCTATGCCGTCGTATTTGAAAATCCTTAAAAAAAAAAACATTTTTGTAAATATTTATTCAAACATTCATAAATAAATAAAATAAAAGTGAATCAAGCATTTTTACTTTGACAGGTTCAGACAATTCAGGAATCATGTATTTTTGATGAGATAGCCATCTTCCAATTGCGTATGATTTGAGTACCTTAATAATAAAATAATATTATATTTTTTCATTTATGTTATACACAAAATTATAAAAATGTAATAGGTCAAATATATTTTGAATTAAATAAATAAAACTGTAATGTTATAAATGGCAAGTTATTAAATTAGTCTTTGTAAGCGTCTTACCCAATCTTCAGAAACAATGTAACAGCCATGAGCCATCGCAAATACAATATCTAATGATTGATTAGAT
>NW_019100884.1:0-1062 GCF_001856785.1 Myzus persicae | reverse complement strand
AATTCATTTTTTAATTTTGGAAACATAAAACAAATTGAATATCATCATATGCCATCTTTCATGGCTTTGGAAAAATATCACCTAACTAGGAACTTAAATAAAATATATTTGTGGGGTCGTATTGATGTTCATTGAAGAATAAGTCTATAAAAAGTGTTATAAAATGAATTTTAAAAAAGTTCATATTGTATTTGTCCAAAAAAAAATTTTATTTTTAAAGCTAATGCTATTTAGTAAGTAATAGTTGTGTACCACTTTAACTACTAATCTACTGATGACATGTCTATAATCCGAGGTTTCTCGGATTCAACCTCCACCCTAGAAATGTATGCAAATTAAGGCACTTTATATTTTATGCAATACACTATTAGCAATATATTATTATTTTTACAAATTGTTTGTATTTAATTACACCTGTCACATATTGGCTGTAACTCATCATTTAAGTATTTGACTTATCAAGACATACAATTTTCAGAAAAAAATTTCAAACCAATTAAAAAAGTTGGTAGTAATGTTATTTTATTTGTTATTTACTAATTTATTGTTATAGAATCATTTTATTTATTAATGAAAATAATTATTTATTTGTCATTTTTACATAACTAAGATGTTTTGTTGTAAAATACTGATTCATTTCTTGCCAAATAGTATTTTTAATAGAGCAAATTTGAGAATATTCTACAAAATATAAATTTACAACTAGACAAGTCATAAATGAAATTAAGAACTTGTTTATAAATAAAAATAATGCAGCTTAATATATTTTAGTTGATTAGACTATTATAGATTGTTGACCCAAGATTTACAGATAATAGAGGATATCCCAAGTATAAACTATCAATATATAGAAGTGGGGGGGGGGCTAAGGTGCTTTATGCGTTGATGTCAAAATACAAAATATTTTTTTATTATCACTCATTCACTAATTTTGTATTAATACCATTTCTCTGATTATAAGCAATAATTTTAATGTGTAATTAATACTTTCAATTTAATTTTAGATTATACATTTTCAAATTTAATAAAAATACAAATTATTGTGCCCATAATAGTATACAT
>NW_019100883.1:0-24655 GCF_001856785.1 Myzus persicae | reverse complement strand
CTGTCAATAACATTTTTATCTAATTCCTTTACACTTTCATTCTCGTTCATTTGTACACATTCAACTACCTCATTATTTTGTGTGTTAACAACGTTTTCATTAATTTCTTTTGGATATGGAACAACTGTATCATCAATTTTACTTTTTTTGGACTCTCCTACATGAATATTTAGGGCTTTTTCATTTTCTAATACTTCGGGGTCATCAATATCACATTTTTGCTCGTTTATATAATTTTGAGCCAAGTTCCTACTTGACGTACACCAACCAAAATCATGTAAATTACGTTTTCCTTTTTCTTCTTTCAGTTTTTTTTCATTTTTTGCTTTCTTTTTCTCTGCACCCGATAAATACACATGCTTCATTATTTTTTTTATTATTAACAACTCTAAAGTCATAAAAAATAAAAGAAGTCAAAATATGTTGAAGAATTTATGGTGTATAGAAAATGCCAGGGGCGGACTGGACGACCAGGATACCGGGTAATTTCCCGTTGCGCCGCTGCTCGTATAAAATATAATATATTTATTAATATTATTATTGTGAAATTATAAATTAAAATATTATATAATATATAATATTTTAATTATATTAACGTGAACTATGCTTTCGACCAAAAATTAATCACGCTCCAGCCCCCTTAAAATCAAATTGATTGTAGTTTAAATTATATACACAATAATTACTTGAGATATACTTTAACTAACAAATTTACACTAGTTATTCTATTTTGTTAAATAATTAAAATATTTAAAAATGTAAAATGTAAATTGTGTTTATAAAAAAAAGTATATAAAGGGCCGTTAGTATACTGAGGTCTGAGGGCCTCTAAAATTATGATTATCCCGGGCTGTTTTTTTCTCCCAATCCGCCACTGGAAAATGCTATAAAATATTTAGATAACAAGTAAAAAAAAAATTTAAAAACATTTATCTTCAATAAATTTAACATGTAATTATGAATGTAGATAGGTATAATTTAGTATTATTCTATAAGTAAAGGTACATATAATAATACAGACTATAGCTTAATGCCCCAATACGAAGATATACTACTTTAAAGACTAATAGAAATATTAAAAATTAATTATTTTAATAAAAATAAACAATAATATGTACATATTTTAATTAAATATTACTTACTTATATTGGTGTTTCTGCTAATCGCTATTTACTGTGCTAGTAATAAATTTATAAAAATACAGTGACACTATGGTAGTGTGGTATACGTCGACTGTCGAGTAATTAGCAACCGTCTGGTGCGGCCGTGCAGGTTGTGGTTTACTATTCAGAATAGTCAATTCTACAATGTATTGGTTATAGGTTTTTGTCTAAAAATATCGCGTACTGCGTGCACCGTCACTTATCGTAGCAAATTGAGTATCGTTATCGCGATGACGCGATCTATACTACATATTATACTAATATATTAAAATATTATTAAGTAGAAACGGCGGCATAGACGAGCGGTGCGGTGGAGGAAATTGTTTTGACTACGTGACTGGACGTCATGCTCTTACTCGCGCATTGTATGACTGTATAAGTGTTAAATTATATTTTAATTTTATTTTAAGTATTAATATTAAGTGGATGACGCAAAGAAGAAAATTTTCGTCTCAATAACGGTGATCGGTGATAGTTCTTTGTTTTTAATTATTATACATCAAGACTTTTTGGGGGCCTCCTAAAAATATTACAACAATGGGGCCTGGGGCAAAATGGTCCCGTTGCCCCCCCCCCTCTGAACGGCCCTGACGACAAGAATACTAAATGTCCGTTGTTCAGCGCCTTCTTTCCCGGTAGAATGTATCGAGGTTATGACCAGCTATACATGTAATGTAAAATGTATTAACTCATTCTAAAAATTAAACTAACAATCATATATAATATATTTTATACCTCTTGACGTTACCATATTCACATTGTTGACATTTTGTAATTTATCATTTTCATGTATAATTACAACAATAAACTACTTTGATACCCACAATTAAACGAGCCATGAGCCGTGAGCAAAGCCCAGCTTTATCGACAGTATTATTATCTATTAATAAATTAGTTACGGAGCAATAAGTAATAGTTTTATCTGCATAGACGATAGACGTAACTAGGATTTAATAGTTAGAGGGGCTAGAGTCCTAGAAAACTTATGTTCAAAATAACTTTGGGGGCCCCACACCTCCACCACAGTAACCACATAACTGTCGTCTAAAATCAAAATTAAAAATAAACAATAAAATGAAAGTATAAACTCATCATTAAAAACAAAATGAAAATAATTAAATAAGTACAATATATGTTATAGGGGGCTAAATACACATATAGAGGGGCTAAGCCCCCTAGCCCTCCCCTCGGTTACGCCAATAACTATATCTGTAATGTACTAACAGCTATAGATGCGACGTTTTGAGGTGCTAACATTTAGAATTGGGGAAAAATATAAGATAATTAACTAAAAATTCCAAATGTATTATATAACTAATTTAGCTTTTGTAGTATTCGATCACATAAAAACGTGTTAAAAATAAATAATATAACAATAATTTTACAGCATATTTTTAACTATTAAAATCAAAACTTTTTGCATAATGAAGTTCAAAATTGAAAATGGCTGCAACATCGCAGAGTTCTATTTTCTCAATAGTGTTCTTTTTCTTTGATATTTCTATATCCTCTGATACTGCTAAAAATGTTCTCAATGTGTTGTAGCAATAATATTATACTTATTAATAAATAGTATGTGTGCATCAACGTCGATCGGTATGGTATGCCGCACGGTGTGAAAACTCCGGATTCCTAGAAACGCTATCGCATATCTTAAATTTAATTAGTCAGTATACATAGTGGGCCTAAAAAGGAAGAAAGTCACTGACACAGACGTCAATACCACTAAAAGAGAAAGTCAAAGTTCCAGTCCCTGAAGTGCAATAATATGATGGTATAAACCATAATCCTGTGAAGACAACTAAAAAACAAGCGTCAAGGTGTAACAATAAAAATTGCACTTCCTGAACTAAGTATTTGTGTAAAAATGTGACTTCCCTGTTTGCCCAGAGTGTATGAATAGTTACCATACCAAAACACTTTAGTGAACATTTGAAACTGAAAGAAACTTACTATACTGTAAGTACCAAAACTTTAATTTATAAGTAAAAAGGGAAGTCCCTGTAAGGCTGTAAATATTGTTTTTAGTACCTATATTATTTTATAATTTAATATATATATATAAATTAAATGTTATCTTTTAATTGTTGTGTATTTTATATAAAATATTATGTTATTTTATTATCTTTGTTAACTTGGAATGTTATATTTGTTGTTATAGTTATAGTGTCTGCATGAGGTAATTCAGATGGTTATTATACAAATGTATTCATAAACTTTGACTATTTTTGTTTTTATACAATTTTGGCATAGATGTATCATTTGATATCGATCTGAAATTCTAAGTAAATCCTCCCGTCCTATCAAATCACTTACTTCTGACTATAGAGACCAACCATCTAGATCTACTGGAATTCAGAAAAATAGGTGAGAAAAATAATGTATCAAATATAGTTTATACTTTATAATATAGGTATTGTTTCATACAAATATACAAATATGTATAGGTATTTATAATTTTTGTTCATTTAAATTGCCGACATGACATAGTGGAAATAGCTTGATGAAATGATGGCATGTCAAAGTAATCAAATATCTACTCAAAGTTTTTAGTGCATATTTTTTCATCTTTAGACATTTTTTGATTTAAGGACATACTTTTGAATACGGGAGCATATTTTAAGTTTTTAGTGCACAATTTGATAGTTAGTCAAAATTTTTAATATGAATCCTTACCGAATCCCTACTATGTGAGGGCTCTACCATGAAAGCTTAATATATGCGTATGATAGAGTAAATATAATTTAACGATATTTTATTTTGTTTAATCTAATATATTTTTTAATGTTACACTAAAACCATGTATTGTAATTTGTAATGATACATTTGATTCTTCAATATTATGTAAAATGTTTTATTTTTATTTTACAAAAACCTAATGTTAAATTATAATATTAATCAAAATGTTATATTGTATTTTTTTAATTTACTTATTTATAGGTAACCTTTCCTACATTTATAATTCGCATTATATTAAATATCAGTGAGTTTTATTTGTTTAAAGTACATATTTTGAGGGCTGTTTTAACATTTTGTATGAATCCTAAAGAGTTAGAATTATATGCTCACTCAATATTATTGCATTTTTTAAACGAGCTTGTATGATCTAGAGATATTAAAATTATTTTAACATTGGATTTTCCGCCGTAAATAAACGAATTCTCACAGAATGATTTTCCTATTTGGTCGTAATACAAAAACGAATAACTGTAGATGAAAAATATTATAGATACATAAGCACAATTTTTTTTATGACCATTTAAAGTTTAAAATTTGCATCTTATTTTGGAGTTACAAATGTATAAAATGTTCAGTTTTTATATCTCAAGATTAAAAATTAAAAACAACGTATCTCATTAATAGTTCATACTGTAACCAAAAAATCCAAATATTATATAAACTCAGTTTTTTTTTTAATATTTAATATTTTTGAATATATTTTAAGTTCAAATTTGGATGAAAGTAGATATTAGTTAAATAGAAAATATCGATTTTAGTTATTTTGTTGTAATTTTAAAATTGTATTATTATAAAGGCAGACTGTCGTTTTACAGTACTGCAAATTGTCCAGTTCATGTTATACTTATACCTACCTACAATCATAAGCGGAAATCTATTGAAAATATTGGGGGAGGCTACTATTTTTCAAAAGAACCTAGGTCGTGGGAGGGCTTTGCCCCTTCACAATAACTGTTGGTCTTTTGTAAGAGGCTTGATTGACTTTAGAGATTTCCACCCTGCAGACTGTGGAGTATTTTCAAATTGTTTGCGGAAGGAGGGGGGTCTAAAAAATAAATGAATTTGCAATATTATAAAAAATACATATTGTTTATGAATAAATAATTCTATTATTCCATTATTATAATTAATACAAATTATTATTTTTTTTAAGTAAAAAGTAAAACGTCTTTTTTTGACAGTTTATCAGTTATTTCTTTAGGCGTAATTAAGTAATTCTTACGAGTTCTTATTTATTGATAACATAGCTAAACCATTCAATCCCCCTATAAACAAATTATAACTGTCCATTGTCATATCAGAATACCCTAACCGAAAAAAGCTAGCAAGCCATTTAATTTGAAACTTCAAGTTTCTAGAAGTTTTATTTTTTTCAACAAGGAATATTTTCAGGAAAATTATATTATACATAGGGAATCCAAATTTTATTTAATGTATCATGTATTTCATTTTGAGTCAATACTGTTTTGACGTAATTGAAAATATCGGGTCTATTTATATGGGACGCGGACGAAGTAGGGATATCAGTATCTGAAACTGAAACTTACTGAGTCTGTTTTATTTTGCAAATCAACAACTGCTTCTTGTGTAGATGTTACATTTCTAGTAGATTTTAAAAAAGACTGAATATTGCATGGGTTCCTTTTAGAAGTCATAATAATTGAGATATGTTTAGAGTAATATAAAAATTCCTTACTTTCATGTTACGTGTTTATCGTGGAGTAGTCGTGTTTCTGTGCATCTCTGTTAATTAAATTATGTATTTTATGTATTTTATGTAATTATTATTTGTTATTTGATTACGATTGGTCGATAGTCGATAAGGGACTGAACAAACGCACAGATAGCCGAATAAACGTAGACTGCCTGCTCGAAGACGGCGTATATTAAGCCGGGTCCACACTAGGACGAACATTGTTGTCGAACATGTTCGTTGAGAATATTTCCTGGCTCGACGAACCAATGCTACTGTACTTTAAAATGTTTGACAACAATTTTCGTTCAAAATACACAAAGATTTACCGCCTTTTAAATTGGCAACTTAAAGATTTCGCATTCGTATTATTTATTTCATTTTAGTAGGAACCTACATCTAGTGCGGAGTGAACAAATTGCCAATTTAAAAAAAAAAAAATCCGTTTTAATTTTTTTTTCAATATGAGTGACGAAGATATAATTATTGCAAGTGCAGCGTTTGTTTTTACATCCTTAGTTTCTCAAGCAAAAAAAAAAAAATCTTTTCATAAAAGACGTTGTTGGCAACGTACAATTTTTGAAAGTAGAAGTCGTTATAATGGCAATGATCTACTAAATGATTTAAGTCTTGAGCATCCAGGATTCAAAAACTTTATAAGAATGTCGCCAACAGATTTTGAATCATTGCTTGAAGTTATTGGTCCTCAAATTGGGAAGGATATTACTCATCTAAGAGAAACTATTTCACCAAATGTGAGGCTGGCGGTAACATTACGTTTTTTGGCTACTGGTGATTCGTATACAAGTTTAATGTATCTTTTTAAAATTTCCAAACAATTAATATCTAATATAGTACCAGAAGTGTGTGAAGCTATTGTTGAAGCGCTAAAATCATACGTTCAGGTAAATATTAAATACTTAAATATAAGTTATTTTGACATCATAATATGAATAATATTATAATGCCAATAATATGTAGATAAAATATATGTATAAATGATAAAGGTACAAATAGTTTTATTATAATAGGTAAATAAAAACAAAAATTATTAAATAATGGCTAAAATTTTATTAAAAACAAAAAATAATAATTGTAATCACTTTTGGACATAGGTATATTATTCATAAATTATATTACCTATATAATAATAAATAAGATTTTGTATGAAAAATTAACATAAATTAGTATTATTAATTAAAATAAAACAGCATCAGAAAAATTAAAAAAAAAAAAGGAATCCTACCTGGAATATAGCACGTGGTTAACTTTCACTATAGCGCGAGCGGTAGCAAAAATCCGTCGTATAACTTTTAAAATTAATTAATATTGTAATATGGTGAAGCGTTTTCTTGTGTATTTAAAATGGTTTCATGTGTTGGTGTAAGTGGTACGCTGGAGGAGGGTAATGGACTGAAATTATTATTTTGAGTAAAAGATGGTGCAGAATATAAGGATAAAGGAGAAAGTGTATTTGTATTACCTGAAGATGTACCAATAGAATGTAAAGGAATAAAAGAATTATTACTTGAAGATGGACCGGGAAAATGTATAGAATAGTCAGGTTGATTATTTTGTTGTAGCATTAACATATCCGATTCGTGAAGAATATAGTTAATTTTGTGTTCTGTATTTAAACGAATAAAATCTGAATAAGATCTAAGTTTGTTAGCGACGTGTTCCCCATAAGTAGTCGCGTTGTCCTTCAATTTACTTTTTTCTGAGTACGTTTTCAAAATAGAATAAACCTCATCTACCCTTGGATCTTCATCTGTTTTAATTTTTTTTTTTTTTTTGTTTTGGCGAAGCAAATCTCTTTGGTCGTTCTGTAACATTCCCATCACCATCAACACTATCTACCACGATGAAGTCATCTTCCAAGACATCTTCATTATCTGTTTCTTCCTAAACAATAATAATACCTATTTATGTAAATATATGTAAAATTAGATGCATACCCATTTCCATGTTCATTTTAGCCTATAATCTATATTATAATTTTATTGATAATTTATAAAAAAATTAAAAAAACCACTTCATTATAAAGTCAATACATCTCTCCGCTCAGAATCTAAAATTAATTGAAATAAAAATTAATGAGTCATTATTACGTTTAAGAATTTAAGAAAATAATATATAAGAACTGAAAAAAATAATTATATGAATAATATAATATAATATAATATCATTTTTTTATAATCTAATACTATTAATAAACAAATCATTAAATGTATAACAATATAATATAATATAAATTATTTAGGAGTAACATTAATTTTATTAAAATATTGTTTGTATTGTAAGTAGGAATTATAAATTATATAAACTAAAAATTTAGTTAATTTGTAATTTTGTTTAAAAAAAATGTACCTACTTATATTAAATATATAGAATTTTCCACTGCAATTTACAACATAAATTGTATATTTTTAATATAAAGCAATGCAATTATTGAACTGTATTAAAGATAAAATTAATTTTTTCTTGCTTGGTTGGTGGTGTAGGAGAGGAAACACAGAAAATTATATAATGATTTATTAACATTATTTTAACAACATTTTGCAATGTACTATAATCAAATAAAAATTATTTTTAGATGCCCAATTCATCAAACGCATGGGAATTAATAGCTAATGACTATGATGAATTATGGAATTTTCCGCAATGTGTCGGTGCAATTGACGGTAAACACATCGTAATGCAAGCACCTTTTAATAGTGGCACTGAATATTTCAATTACAAGGGGTCATTTAGCGTTGTTTTACTTGCTGCAGTGGACGCACATTATTGTTTTATTTTTGCAAGTATTGGGTGTCAAGGCAGAATATCAGATGGAGGCGTATTTAATAATTCCATATTGGCCAAAAAAATTTTGAATGAATCTTTAAACCTACCATCGCCCAAAGCACTTCCAGGACAACAAGAAAAATCTCCGTATGTTTTTGTATGCGATGATGCTTTTCCCTTGAAGGAAAATTTAATGAAACCTTTTCCTGGGACTTATTTACGAGGTTCACCACAGAGAGCTTTTAATTATCGGTTATCAAGGGCACGACGTGTCGTAGAAAATACTTTTGGCATAATGGCTTCAGTTTTTCGAGTTTTAAGAAAACCGTCATTACTACAACCAGAAAAAATAAATTCTATTGTTTTAGCGTGCGTCCATTTGCATAATTTTTTAAGACGGAGTGAGTCGTCAAAAAATTTATATTGTCCACCAGATATTTTTGACACCGAAGACTTTGAAAATCGAACTTTAAAAAAAGGAACTTGGAGGAGTGATTCGTCGGAAACCACGTCACTTTTACCATTGAAAAAATGTGGACGAAAATCAACAGCAGCTGCACATGAAACTCGTGAACGATTTGCTCGTTATTTTGCAACTACAGGGCGTGTTTATTGGCAAGATGAATTTGAATAAATTGTATTTAGTTACCTACTTCTATGCTTAATTTTTATTTTTCTACTGTAGTATTGTCTATAAACTATTTTACTATTAAGTATTAACCACTAAAAACTACCAATTCATTGTTTTTAGAATAATTATTCAAATAATGTTGTTATTACCTGTATATTATAAGTGTCTCTAGTAGGTTTTGGTTTATTTCTATCTGACAAAAAACTTAATGGCTTGTACAAATACCATGCACTTGAGTAATTATCATCGGTTCCAGCGCCGGATTTTTTACTATTTACTTTATGTTGTTCCCTACGAAATTGGGATTGTATAATTTTCCATTTTTTGTCAACTTCTTGCTGTGAAACACCCAAGATGTTGGCAATTTCATTGATTGAATCTGTCCTTCGGATTCGATTTCTGTATAGTTTGTGACTTGGATTCCAAATATTCTCACTTTGCTGTACTAAATCAATAAGTTTCAGAATTTGGTCTTGATTCCAGTCTTTTTCGGTCGACATTTTAAGTTAATAGATGATCTGATTATAACACAACACGGCGGTCACACAGTGGTGAAATACGAGTTACGACTGAATTGATAATTAAATGCACCCAAATACAAAATAAACATTATAAACATAGATTTATTATTAAAAATAATTTAAAGGATCATTCTTCAGTTTTGGATTTCCCTGTACGAATGTACGAATAAAATATATGAAAGTGGCACGGTATTGAGCTAAATTTAATAGTGTGTAGTTAAACACAAACAATTTACTTACATACAATTATTCTCCACTGCAGCAATAATATAAATATTTTATTAACTTATTATTAATAATTACTAAATACTTAAACTTCGAATGTGCAATACGTAAAAAAAAATATGTACTATTTAAAATGTTGTACCTACATATAGTTTATACCTACCGAATTAATTCATTATAATTGGATAGGAAGTAATATTTGATTAATAGTAATATTTAATTTGAGTCCAATATTTTAATAAAAACAACAATTTACATATTTTTTAATCCTTCATTCGGTATTTAAAATTAAAATTTAAAGTTTTGAATAAAACAATATTATAATTCAAAATGTTTACCTATACTATAAAGGGAAGTACCCGAGTAGCAATTTTAATGTTCAATGTCGGTTTCCAATTACCGTGTTAAAAATACGGTGCACACACTGTTTATGAACCGATAACTGAACCTATAATGGTTCACGAAAAATATGTTTAACATTTTGAATAACCGAAATATTTTTAAATAATTCAATGTCAGTTATTCAGACCTTGCACGGTGCCTACAGTGTGCCGTAAAACCGACATAAGTATATGGTGCTATGAAAATGTTCACACACATTGATTTAGTTAGAAGCTTGTGTTACAGTACCGTGCCATGCACGGTTCTATGACCGTACTTAATAACATTGTTACTCAGTGCCTGGTTGGTGTTATCGCACGGGACTTACAGTGTGCCGTAAAACCGACATAAGTATACTTGGTTCTATGACCGTACTTAATAACATTATTGCTCAGTACCTGGTCAGTGTTATCTGTTTTTACATAATATTATGTACAACTAATTATCTAATTAATCTAACTAATTATCTACAACAATATAATTATATACAACTTTTAATTCTTGTATTGGCCATACTGACTGTGGAGTGCACAATAGATTTTACGTAGTGCGCGTGTTTGGCCGTTTGGCGGTTATTACTTCGTTAATGGTTATAATTCGTTCGTTTATTGTTCCTGTGCCCATGCGACAATGCACTAATAAGCCACTAAATAATATTTCTATTCTTTAACGTGCTATTCTGATGTTTGAATGTGTTACAAGTTTTAACTTTTTTATACTAATTGCATGATCAGCAACGTCTACGGCTCAACACGCGTGTTCGCAAATTTCGTTCAATCAAAATGTAAGTACAATTATATTCTATAATCTATATACACGCTTTTTAATAACTTATACTTGCTATGAGTATGAGGCTATGAGCTTATAGTAGCGTATGCACTTTGCGTAGGTAAACAAAAATAATGAAAAGTAGTGTGCATTATACTAGTTGTATAAGCCACCAAATCAATAACTGAATAAGAAAATTTTTGAAACCAGCTACTTATTAATACTCGAGTTTGCTGGTATAATATAATTTAATCTCCAAAAATTAAATTCATATTTTTTTCGCTGTAGATATAGGTATTGGGTATTATAGGTACTGGATGAGATAGAGCGATACTAGGTATTTAAGTATGATCGGTACTGAACTATATGTTGATATCCATAATATTTATAAATCCTGATTCATAACTTTATTGTAAATTTATTTTGCATATTATTTATTTTCTACTTGTGTTATTTAAATATACAATTAATAGAAGTGTGAAACGATATGCTTTTGTATTAAATAGGTGCCTATACTATTACATTATTAGGAGTAGGTACATATTATTAAGAGAAGTATTTTTTAGTGCTTTTGTATTAAATAGGTGCCTATACTAATATATTATTAGGATTACCTGGGGGAGTAACTATTATTAAGAGTACCTACCTACATTATAAATTCCATGCAACAAATAACATATCATAACAGTATATTATATTATTGTAATTCAGTATAATAATTATAATTTAGTATAGCCCATAGATAATCAAGTTTTTGTTTCAATTAATATAATATACCTATGTATTTACTTGTTAATGATAATTTCAATAGATTAATGGATATTATATTTCACTTAGAAATGTTCAACAGCATTACCACTTATCATAGAGTCGGCCGGTGTGGTTAAAGTATGAAAAATGTTAGGGGAGGGGGGATGGTTGACTATAATAGATAGATTCTAAAAAAACTCACCGTCTCAGACCATACTAGCTATTTTAAAGGTACTATTATTATACTTATATTATATTTGAATCATAAATATGTTTCATTTTTTTACATTAATTGTATAATAACTATGATTTTGAAAGAAACAGTATTTATAATATGTGCTTTCCCCCACTTTACCTAGGTTCTGCATAAAGTGGATACCTATTGCCTATTTAAATTATTATTAGTAACTATTAGTTAAGGAAGTTCAATCAGATATGTAGTATATAACAGCAGATAAACTTAGATGGTAACTTCACCAATTTAAGATTTTTTACTATGTTTTGAATATGTATTGATACAATATGTTATTTACTTGAATATCTAAAATAAGTATACATTTATTTCTTAGCTATATTAAATCATAGGTTACAATCATAAAAAAAAAATGTTGTTTATAGGTCAATGTCTACTCGTTATCGCTGTAGAAAAAGAGCCGCATCTCTAATAGATTCAACATTTTTAACTAATAATGAAGTGAACATTGAGGATAACCAAAGACTACCTCCTTTATCAAACTCACCTTTACCTGCAGATTCACAGCCTATAAGTCCAGTAAAAGTAAATACTGGTTTAAATTCATTTGATTTTAATAGTGAAAATATTTTGAACCACAGTTCTAGTACTAGTAGTTCTAGTAGTCAGAGTAGTTCAGGTGAAGACAATTATACATCAGAAATTGATACACATGATGAAGATATTGGAGTAGTTATTGCCAAGTGGGCAAATAGGAATAATGTATGTCACTCAGTTTTAGATGACTTACTAGTTTCTTTATCCAAATTCCATTATTTCAAACATTTACCCAAGGATTCCCGCACGTTATTGCATACACCAGTTAAAACTGTATTAAAAAATATCAAAGGTGGAGTGTATTATCATTTTGGAATTTCAAATGAAATAGAATATTTAACAAAACTGAAACAGAATCTGCCTTCTAAATTTCTTTTAGTTGTTGGTATAGATGGACTACCACCAATAACAAAAAATCCAGCAAGCCAATTATGGCCAATACTTGGCTATTTTACCAATTTATTTACTGATAAACCTAGGGTGTTCATAATTGGCGCTTATTATGGGAAATCTAAGCCAGATGACTGCAATGAATATTTAGAAGATTTTGTTGATGAATTATGTATCTTAAATGATGTCGGAACTATCATTAAAGGTAATAAAATTAATGTAATGCTCAAAGCTATCATATGTGATTCTCCAGCTAAAGCATATGTTCTCAATATACATCACCACACTGCTAAAAATTCTTGTGAGAATTTCATGGAACTCTGTGTAGCCATGAGAATTCTTTCAACAGCAAATATTTCAGAGGAATATACAGAATTTGCCAAATCATTGGTAAATCATTTTGTTGATTCTTTTGCTAAACTGTATGGAAAATCTTACTTGTCCTCTAATATGCATATAATACAACATTTGGCTGATGATACCACACAATATGGGCCATTAGACACTTTTTCTGCTTTTCCATTTGAAAACTACATGCAACCCTTAAAAAAAAAAATCAAAAGTGGTGTAAAACCACTTCAGCAATTAGTAAGACGGTATGCCGAAGATCAATTACTTTTTAAAAAGGAAAACCAAAAATATAAAATTTCACTTGGGCCTGTCAATTATCGATGCGCAATAAAAAATAGACCAATGACCAATGATGTCTTTGAACCACAGTTCACGGGTTGGAGGATGAAACGGTTTGTTATATAACTTAATAGCTCTGATAATTGTGTTAAAATGAAAAATAATGATGTGGTAATTATTGAAAATATTGCTTCATCAAAATTAGACAGCAATATAATGATAATTGGAAGAAAATACAATACAATTAAGAATTTTTTTGAAAAGCCTTGTGCTTCAAACTTGTTAAGTATATACAATGCATCTCAACTCAGTCACCTTCAATCGTGGATGTTAAGTGATATAAAAGAAAAATTAATGTGCTTGCCGCTGATCGATTATGACATAAACAACTGTGTCATACTGCCTCTATTGCATTTACAATAATATCTGTTTAATTTTTTTTTATGCATAATTTTTTTTTTTTTTATTATATTTTGTATTATTGTTACATTGTATTTATAATGTATAATAGTACTAATTTTGAATTCACATACCTGTGTTCATATATAGACATAATTATACAAATAACTACCTAGGTCCAATTATGGTATAGATAGGAATAGTCGATTAAATTTAATTCATGATACTGCCATCTACAAATTCTACATTTATATGCAAAATTGAAATCAATATATTTCATTAAGTTTTCATTTTTAAAGGAAATTATACATCTAGGTATATCTGTAACTGAATATAAATCTTACAAATTGAACTTAAATTTACTATAGTATTTATACATTTTTTAGGCCCTGGTTTGTTGTTACATTTAACGTGACAAATGAAGTGCAGCATGTTCCTCACACGTGGCTGTCAAAAAATGTTTGTTGGTTTCCATTCATCCAGAGTGATAACAAAAAAATTTACTTTACAGTATCTCAAGTTGCTAACATGATAAAAAAGTGCACAGTACCTAACAAAAATGATGGGAAAAATTATGATGTCGTAATAAGAGCTGGACCATTTGGTAAGCAATAAATAAACTAAATAAATAATTTACCTAGACTTAAACATATAAAAAAATATTTGTTGAGATGTATAAATAGATGTTGGCTATATAATTGCTGTTAACATCTGTAAAACTTGTTAACCATTAAATCATTTACTATAATCACTACATTATAATATGATGAGTTACTATCCGAAAATGTATTAAATAGATACTCATATTTGTAACAAAAAACATCTAAAAACTTTTATATTAATTACATTTAATTTTTTTTAGATAAAGAGAGTCATGCCAAGAAAGTATCTAAAGCATGGTCAGGGCCAGATGATTCTTCGTCTGATAGCAATGTTAGTTTATCTCCTGAAAAGCCATCATCTCCTAAAAAAAGAAAAATTATGCCTTATTTTTCTAGTGTGCAGGAAAATGAGTTAATTGTAAACCTGCCTAAGGCACCTACAACACCTATTAGAAAAACATGTAATATTATAATTTATTTTTAACCTATATATTATAAACTAAATATAATATCTATTTAATATTATTTTTATATTAATAGCGTCTACTAAAAATAGCATACCTGTTTCCTTGGGCTTGATCTCACCTATTATCTTAAAAGGTAATGTAATGCAAAATTAAAGAATATTATTACAAAAATATATTATAATATTAACATTTTTAAAAAAAATTTTCTCGTGTAGATATAAGTACTAATTCTACAGTAAGTTCCTCCGACATTAGACCCTTAAATAATTCTACTGTTGATGTTTGTGCCCAATCAACTCCAAATTCATCCAGTAACTTAATAATTAAAGACAAGATAAATACAGGTGAATATAATTTAATTCAAATTATAATCTTAAATTGTTATTGTGAAATATAATAATATATTTTATTATTACTGTTATTATAGATTGTAGTACTGCATCTTGCTCATATGATCCTGGGAATTTTAATGTAGTAACAACTATTAATGAAGTTGGTGTGGAAAGTAAGAGATATTACACTGTTAACTGTATTCTGTTTTTGAATGACATGATTATGTAATTTAATTACATAAATTAATTTTTACAGCAAATAATTCCTGTGTGTCAGTCATGACTGATTTTAAGAAAATTGAAAAAAATTGTGATGTACCAATTGAATTTGATGTTAATAATATGGATGAAAAAATTAGCTCTAATAATAGCGTTAGAAAAGGCAAGTTACTTTCTATATTTATGTAATCCAATTATTTTTATGTATTTTTTATTAGTAATAGTACCTATTCTTTATTAAAATTTATTTAGAATTATTTGGACACGATTCAAATGAAGATGAAGAATTAATAAAAAGTTTAGATAACGGTAGTACTTTAACACAGTTTATTTTAGAGGCTCAAAATGATGATTTTTTTATGGAAAGATCTACTAACTGTGATAATTCAAGTCTTGTTGAATACACACAAAATGGTTTGGATGGATATTAAGTTTTTAATATGCATTATTATGAATTGCCGCCAACTATAATTTTATTTTCAGAAAATTGTTGTTGTAAGAATATTACTGAGCTTAAGTCTATTTTAAAATCAAACAACAAGTCTGTAGAATCTACACTTAAGCAACTGATGACACAGATTTTCATACTGAATAACTCAAATACCAGGATTTGCAACGCTTTTAAAACAATGGACCAAAAAATTCAAATGATTATGAAGTCAAATGACAAGACAAGATCCTTGGCTCTACCTATACCCGTGTTACCCTCATCTTTAGTCGGTATATTACCAACCAAATCAATTGATGAAGTGGATGCTGTAGAAGCACTTTTGACCGATAACATAGATGGGTTGAAAAACCAAGAGGAATTGGTGAGTAAAAATAATAATCGTGAAATGCTATATAAATTATAAGATACCTACATATAATATTTAATATAGATTATAATATCTGTACTTATGACAAGTATATAAACATTTTTAAGTATGGTAGTATATTATAATTTATTATTCATTTTCACTATATATTAATTGTATGTTTAATTTATATAATAGAATAAATAAATATATATTATGTAGGTATATATGATCCTGTATACAGGATGTTAAATCAGGATTTACTTATTGCGATAACTACTGAGATGATAGAGATATCACAATTATAGTTTTTTTATAAGATTCATTGACAAGTACTTAAAATATTTCATATTTTAATTTATTTTAATTTTTTTGAACAAATTGAAAGTATAGTGCTAAACATTTAATTTTTTCCCCCTTAACTATTGATTTTTAATAATTTTTTTAGTAAATACTATAGGTATGATAGCAAAAATTCAGTTTTGTTTGGTTAGTATATTATGTTCACTAATGGGTAATGTCTAAATCCTATAGTGGTGCTTCTTATCTGGACATATATAATAAATATATTATTTAAATGCTATATATATAACTAATATTATATACTGTACTTATTTATATATAACGTTATATACCTAATATAAAGGTTTAATTTTATATGAAACTGAATATTTTCAAACATTAATTAATAATTATGTTTTGATTTGTATGTTTACAGAAATCATATCTTTACATAAAATCATCGAACACATCTACATTTAGTGCTGCGATAAGGCATACAATTGATACATGTTTTGAATATCACATTTTAGCTTTATTTAGTTATAAAGGAAAAACTAAACAATCCTTTATAGACCTAAAATTATATTCAGTTATTTATGGTGAGTTGAGCAATTCTTATTTATACTTCACTAGTTCATTTTCATATAGATATTGTCGCAAAGTGACAATTTTAATTTTCATATTCTAAAATATCATTATAGGAATTAAAAACTGAAAATAACTTTTTCCACTAATTTAAATGTTTATTATGTTTCAGAAGCTTTATCTGGGTTCCAAACATCTCCAATTGAAGAGCAAACGTTCCACAAGGTTACTGACAACTATATTCGACATGCCTTTAAAAAAGAAACCAATACACCAATTTCAAATTAATTTAAATAAACACTTAAATCACTTGCCATCAAAGTTGTTAGTTTTTTTTTTTTATTAATATTAATAATGGTTTTATTAATACTATTTTTTTGTTGCTTTATGTACCTATATTAAAAAGTTTTGATACTATACAAATATAATGTTTTATTTATCACAATACCTATAATATGTGGATTAGGTATTATATAGGTTAAATCAATTGAGAATCCATCGCAATCTTTTAAAGGGTGGCCTAGATATTGTTTATAATGCAGAAACACTAAAATGAATTGTCTATTAATTTTTTTATGGAAGCTTGATAAGTTTTTGTTTGAGACTAAGTATCTTGGGCCCCACTATTTGTTTTTATGCCTATGAATGAATAATTACACATTTATAAAAAAATTAAATTCAATAAAGTTATTTATTACAGTTATGGTTACTTGCATAGGCGAAACTACGGGTCAGGCCAGTCAGGCCATGGCCTGACCTAATACTGACTAAAAATTTGTATATATTATATATTTTAATAATTATTTAGTCATTATAAATAATAATATTATTATATTTATACATGTAAACGTATACATTTGTACGTTTTATATAATACCACTTGTACCTATTATTATAACTTATAAGTGTACGAATATGTGGACTTGATATGATTTCTTAAATTAAATTGTACACACTACACAATGAATATAATAATAACATTTATTTTTAACATTGATTATGGAAATATGGCGTCGCAGTCTATTGAATAATATAATATAGACTCTATAATATGGTCTCTATTCTATGTACTCGAATAATCGATTTTATCAGTTATTGTTTAATTTAGACATTTGACGTTTATTTTTATATTATAGCTAGTAATAGTTAATGTTACGTAACAAATCGCCAATCGGTAATACTAATGTTACCCGTAGTCAGCGTTGCCAGGTCTCCGGGAAATTCCCGTGGCGCGGGGAAATTCTGTAGAGAAATCATAAAAAGGGAATGCGGGGAATCTAGAGTATACATACATCAAATAAAGGGAAATATACACTTATCATAAATTACATTTTAAAACACAATTATACTTTTTTTTACTGTTACCACGATTTGAGATAATACTATCATAGTTCATGCTGTTACTCAACAGCATAAACTATAGGCGTGTTTTGGCGGATTAAACTGTTTAATAAATAAGTTTATGGTTATAGAATACGGTTAGAAAACGTTTACTAGAACGCCAAAACGAATTGCTTGAACATGTTTACTGAAATATTTGATAACACTTATCATAGAAATACCGGGCATACAAAAATACAAAATACAAATTTCTAAAATCAAGTCCAAGTATAATAATCTCTACTTGTGTATAAGTTTTTATTTTTTACTAGTGTAAAGACANAAGTCTGATTTGTTAATTTGTAAATCTTTATTTAATTCTAATTGTTATTAATTTTCTTTATTATTATTATTATATTATAATAATATGTGGTTTATTTTCCTAATTTAAATTTTTTAAATGTTAATCAAAGTCTGATTTGTTAATTTGTAAATCTTTATTTAATTCTAATTGTTATTAATTTTCTTTATTATTATTATTATATTATAATAATATGTGGTTTATTTTCCTAATTTAAATTTTTTAAATGTTAATCAAAGTCTGATTTGTTAATTTGTAAATCTTTATTTAATTCTAATTGTTATTAATTTTCTTTATTATTATTATTATATTATAATAATATGTGGTTTATTTTCCTAATTTAAATTTTTTAAATGTTAATCAAAGTCTGATTTGTTAATTTGTAAATCTTTATTTAATTCTAATTGTTATTAATTTTCTTTATTATTATTATTATATTATAATAATATGTGGTTTATTTTCCTAATTTAAATTTTTTAAATGTTAATCAAAGTCTGATTTGTTAATTTGTAAATCTTTATTTAATTCTAATTGTTATTAATTTTCTTTATTATTATTATTATATTATAATAATATGTGGTTTATTTTCCTAATTTAAATTTTTTAAATGTTAATCAAAGTCTGATTTGTTAATTTGTAAATCTTTATTTAATTCTAATTGTTATTAATTTTCTTTATTATTATTATTATATTATAATAATATGTGGTTTATTTTCCTAATTTAAATTTTTTAAATGTTAATCAAAGTCTGATTTGTTAATTTGTAAATCTTTATTTAATTCTAATTGTTATTAATTTTCTTTATTATTATTATTATATTATAATAATATGTGGTTTATTTTCCTAATTTAAATTTTTTAAATGTTAATCAAAGTCTGATTTGTTAATTTGTAAATCTTTATTTAATTCTAATTGTTATTAATTTTCTTTATTATTATTATTATATTATAATAATATGTGGTTTATTTTCCTAATTTAAATTTTTTAAATGTTAATCAAAGTCTGATTTGTTAATTTGTAAATCTTTATTTAATTCTAATTGTTATTAATTTTCTTTATTATTATTATTAT
Organism: Myzus persicae; assembly: GCF_001856785.1. NCBI lineage: Eukaryota > Metazoa > Arthropoda > Insecta > Hemiptera > Aphididae > Myzus > Myzus persicae. The sequence continues at coordinate 4,752 of NW_019100883.1, read as the reverse complement.
ATTATAATAATATGTGGTTTATTTTCCTAATTTAAATTTTTTAAATGTTAATCAAAGTCTGATTTGTTAATTTGTAAATCTTTATTTAATTCTAATTGTTATTAATTTTCTTTATTATTATTATTATATTATAATAATATGTGGTTTATTTTCCTAATTTAAATTTTTTAAATGTTAATCAAAGTCTGATTTGTTAATTTGTAAATCTTTATTTAATTCTAATTGTTATTAATTTTCTTTATTATTATTATTATATTATAATAATATGTGGTTTATTTTCCTAATTTAAATTTTTTAAATGTTAATCAAAGTCTGATTTGTTAATTTGTAAATCTTTATTTAATTCTAATTGTTATTAATTTTCTTTATTATTATTATTATATTATAATAATATGTGGTTTATTTTCCTAATTTAAATTTTTTAAATGTTAATCAAAGTCTGATTTGTTAATTTGTAAATCTTTATTTAATTCTAATTGTTATTAATTTTCTTTATTATTATTATTATATTATAATAATATGTGGTTTATTTTCCTAATTTAAATTTTTTAAATGTTAATCAAAGTCTGATTTGTTAATTTGTAAATCTTTATTTAATTCTAATTGTTATTAATTTTCTTTATTATTATTATTATATTATAATAATATGTGGTTTATTTTCCTAATTTAAATTTTTTAAATGTTAATCAAAGTCTGATTTGTTAATTTGTAAATCTTTATTTAATTCTAATTGTTATTAATTTTCTTTATTATTATTATTATATTATAATAATATGTGGTTTATTTTCCTAATTTAAATTTTTTAAATGTTAATCAAAGTCTGATTTGTTAATTTGTAAATCTTTATTTAATTCTAATTGTTATTAATTTTCTTTATTATTATTATTATATTATAATAATATGTGGTTTATTTTCCTAATTTAAATTTTTTAAATGTTAATCAAAGTCTGATTTGTTAATTTGTAAATCTTTATTTAATTCTAATTGTTATTAATTTTCTTTATTATTATTATTATATTATAATAATATGTGGTTTATTTTCCTAATTTAAATTTTTTAAATGTTAATCAAAGTCTGATTTGTTAATTTGTAAATCTTTATTTAATTCTAATTGTTATTAATTTTCTTTATTATTATTATTATATTATAATAATATGTGGTTTATTTTCCTAATTTAAATTTTTTAAATGTTAATCAAAGTCTGATTTGTTAATTTGTAAATCTTTATTTAATTCTAATTGTTATTAATTTTCTTTATTATTATTATTATATTATAATAATATGTGGTTTATTTTCCTAATTTAAATTTTTTAAATGTTAATCAAAGTCTGATTTGTTAATTTGTAAATCTTTATTTAATTCTAATTGTTATTAATTTTCTTTATTATTATTATTATATTATAATAATATGTGGTTTATTTTCCTAATTTAAATTTTTTAAATGTTAATCAAAGTCTGATTTGTTAATTTGTAAATCTTTATTTAATTCTAATTGTTATTAATTTTCTTTATTATTATTATTATATTATAATAATATGTGGTTTATTTTCCTAATTTAAATTTTTTAAATGTTAATCAAAGTCTGATTTGTTAATTTGTAAATCTTTATTTAATTCTAATTGTTATTAATTTTCTTTATTATTATTATTATATTATAATAATATGTGGTTTATTTTCCTAATTTAAATTTTTTAAATGTTAATCAAAGTCTGATTTGTTAATTTGTAAATCTTTATTTAATTCTAATTGTTATTAATTTTCTTTATTATTATTATTATATTATAATAATATGTGGTTTATTTTCCTAATTTAAATTTTTTAAATGTTAATCAAAGTCTGATTTGTTAATTTGTAAATCTTTATTTAATTCTAATTGTTATTAATTTTCTTTATTATTATTATTATATTATAATAATATGTGGTTTATTTTCCTAATTTAAATTTTTTAAATGTTAATCAAAGTCTGATTTGTTAATTTGTAAATCTTTATTTAATTCTAATTGTTATTAATTTTCTTTATTATTATTATTATATTATAATAATATGTGGTTTATTTTCCTAATTTAAATTTTTTAAATGTTAATCAAAGTCTGATTTGTTAATTTGTAAATCTTTATTTAATTCTAATTGTTATTAATTTTCTTTATTATTATTATTATATTATAATAATATGTGGTTTATTTTCCTAATTTAAATTTTTTAAATGTTAATCAAAGTCTGATTCGTTGATTTGTAAATCTTTATTTAATTATAATTTGTTATTATTATTATATAAGGTTTATATTCCTAATTTAAATTTTAAAAATGTAAACCAAAGTCTGATTTGTATAATATAATAATTAAAAGATAATTCGTTAATTTTCTTTATTATCTTATCAATAATAAGTAACTTTTATTTAAAAATTGAAATAAAAAATAATTTGTAGATTTGTAAATGTTAAATCAATTATAAACTAAAATTATCGAGTTTTTCACTATACAGTTAATCAGTTAATGGCCACCAATCACCATTAACAATGTAATAAATATGTATATATATATATATATATTAGGATAATAATATAGATGACGGGAATTTTGATATCCAAAGGGAATTTTTTTGATTTTGAGTGGGAAAATAGATTTGAATGTACTGGCAACACTGCCCGTAGTCTGAATGTGGCCGTAGACAATTATTATTGTCGATTCCACATACTATTTTCATATTATTTCTTTTTGACTTAGTATAAATTCTTGTTTTTATCGTTAACCGGCGATTGTTCAAAAATAACCAGATTCTTATATTACAAAATCATGGAGAGGTAATTATTAATTAGAATATTTTTTTTTATAGATAGAAGATAAGTCAAATATTTTAATTATTATTTAAAATATAATACCATATTATTATTATACGCATTAGCCATTAGTATACATCACAAAATAATTTATTTATTAGGTATTAGCCCCCGTTAGTCGCATCGCTGTCTAAAAGACCAGGCATTTATAATTTTCCAATTACTCATTGTAAGTAATTACTAATTTTAAATTTACATTATTTCGTGTTCTTTAATATCTTCTATGTCCAAGTTACGCTATCATTTAATGCTATTTAAAACAATTAGGTATCTATTGTTTGTTGAATTTATATGTATTTTTAGTCACAAACCTGTCAAAAATAACGTTAGTGACTAAACTCGGAATTAATTTTGTTCAATATTATTTTTGTCAGTGATAATTTTTAGAAAAAACAAAAAAAAAATAACATAATCGTTTCTTCTTATCGATAGTTATAGTCTATTTGTTCATATAGTTTCATTGAAAAATGCAATATTTCCAAAATTATTTTATATTTGACACGATACACCCACGCAGGACAAGTAGTATGAATAAATTGTCAAAATTGTTATAATATAAAATTAATTTTTGTTTAAATATATTGTTTAATATACCGTAATGAATAAAAAATAATAATATAATTTTAAAATAAAAACTAATATTATTAATTATTATTCTTACAAAATAGATTTGTTATCCGAAAATTGAACAAAAATGGATCACCTCCACAAATTCCAAGTATTGAAACTGACAAAACTAATTTAGCTACAATAGCTACATCAAATTCTATTTCTTCCGAAGTACCTTTAACTATTGATCTAAATGACACTGATATTACTAAAACTGTTTTACCCAATGATCCTGCTTTACCACTTCCAAAAGAGCGTATAGAGCGTAATGTAAAACTATCTGAAGGGCCTTGCCAAATCCGTCTTCTTTCATATCCAAAAACTCTTTTTGGGAATAGACTTCGTAGCTTTCAAAATGCATGGTATGATAATTATGACTGGTTGGAATACAGTAAAAGTAAAAATGCAGTATACTGTTTTTATTGTCGAGCATTTTCTTTAAATAATGTGGCAATTAAGGGTCATATTGATCAAGCATTTATAAGTAAAGGATATTCAAATTGGAAAGATGCATGTAATGCTTTTAAATCCCATGTGAAATCAGTATGTCATACAAATTGTGTAGAATCTTGGTCAGTATTTAATTAATTATTATATTTTTTTATTTATTATTAAATATTTAAATTGTAAAAAAATATTCATTATAATATAATTAATATATATATATATATTATGTATACATTAAACAAAATTACTACATTATAAAGTTGTTAATAGAAGTATTTTTTCATTTGGCCTGACCTAATAAAAATGTCTAGTTTCGCCTATGGTTACTTGTATAGTTATTGGCACCTTAAGAATTCGTTTTTGTTAGTTACTAGTTATTGGCACCTAACCTGCTCCATTGCGAAATCAAATAGCAAATTATCAAATAAATAATATGATAACATCAAGATTGATAATAAATTGAATACACCGCATATTACCATTGAATTTTACGCAATTTGTGTTCAGTGCTGTGATTCATTATTGAACCGTTCAAACACTGACATTTACATTAATGGTGCACAGTGCCGTGATTCATAACTGAACCGTTAAAACACCGATATTTACACTAATGGTGCACAGTACAGAATAAGTTAATTTCTAGATAAAACACAGTTATAACCAGGGCCGGATTTAGAGGAGTGGAGGCCTCGGGGCATCAAAGGAGTGGGGGCCCCCAAATTATTTTACAAATAAAAAGAACAATTTTTTTTTCAAAGTAGATTATATTTCTTTTATTAGTATTTAACAAACATACGTATATACTATATACAATATTATATAATTATAATCAGGAACAAAAAATTAAATAGTGAACGGA
>NW_019100882.1:0-26729 GCF_001856785.1 Myzus persicae | reverse complement strand
TGTTACACCGATTGACCAATACGCCGAATGATGATAACGTCCCGCGTCGCGTTACATTCAGTGCAGCACGACCAAAACTAAAAATAGATGTATTGAACATTTCCCAAAAGTACAATAACGAATTATATATTATACTCGTAGTTTTCATAGTCATTAAATTTATCATTAATCGGCCATCGCGTGTGGGGTATGTTTCAATTGCGCGTCCGACTATTTTTTAATTAATTAAAATATATTATAAATATAACTAATATTGTCGACTTAAATTATGTCAATGTCAAGGCAGTATTTATCCGGATCAGCAAAAAGAAAAATGAAAGAAGAAAGAGAAAATAAAAATAAAAAAATGGCTGGGTCAATGGACCGATTTTTTAAAAAAAAAAGTAAGTAGATAAGTTATAAACAAATAGAGACATGGAGTTTACAAAAATTATACCTAGTTGGCAATGTAAAATGCATATAAATCAGGTCTTTACTTATGAGTTATTGATCTATGGAAAAACTTTCAGTTATTATCAATATTATTTATCAGTTATTATTCAATTATAGCTTGAAAATGAACTATTTTTTTTAGCTGAGTTTGAATCAATGAACTCCGTGGACAATTTAATGAATAATGACAATGTTGATGGTAAAGATGAAGTTGTTTTAGAACAAATTTTGGACTGTGTTGATCCTGTGGCATCTACCTCCAGTAAGTATCTAAGGTTAGAAGTTAATCTTAAAATGAATTCAACAATTTTGAGGGGTTAAGAAAAATATAGGTATATTCAACAAATATAATCAAATCTAAATTTACAATTATTTAATTAATAACACAGTGTTATAACATAATAGATATTTTCATAAATAATAGCTTGAAAATAAACTATATTTTTTAGCTGAGCTTGAATCATTGAACTCTGGAGACAATTTAAATAATAATGACAATGTTGATGGTAAAGATAAAGTTGTTGTAGAACAAATTTTGGACTATGTTGATCCTGTGGCATCTACCTCCAGTAAGTATTTAAGGTTTGAAGTTGGTCTTATAAGTTATAATTAATTTAACAATTTTATCTTGTAAATTTTAGTTGAATGTATTAAAGACGAGTTAGATTTAAATTTAAATAATGAGTACCCAACAGACCGCGGACACTTCAGTGATGATAGAGTCCCAGATAAAATTAAACGGAGTATACTTTTATATGGACCATGCAAACCAAATATTGAATTTCCTCAAAATGAAAAACACAGAAAATTTTCCTCCGACTATTATTTTACAATGTCTAAATCTGGTAATAAAATCCCTCGCACTTGGCTTTGTTATTCAATAATTTTAAATAAAATATACTGTGAGACATGTTGGCTTTTTGCTGACCGATCTTACAAACATTATAATGCAACATGGATCTATGGAATTGATGATTGGCAACATGCCTCGCAAAAAATATATACTCATGATACTTCTGTTCAACATATTGAAGCTATTAAAATAAGATGCTTATGGACAAAAAATCAAGTAATTGAAAAGGAATTGGAAAATCAAATTTCAGAAGAAGCAGCTTATTGGAGGAGTGTATTAGAGAGAATAATTAGAATTATATTGCACTTAACTGCTGGAAATAATGCACTTCGTGGTAATGAAAAGAAATTTAGCAAGGACAACTCATTTAATGAAGGGAATTTTTTACAAACTGTTCGACTCATGGCAAATTATGATCATATATTAAGTAAACTTATATCTTGTGAAGAAAGTAAAGTCAAGTACCTAAGTCATACTATTACTGATGAACTCATTATTATATTGTCAAACGATTTACTTAAAACAATTTGCGCTGAAATAAATGGATGCCAATGTTTTTCAATTATTACTGATTCGACCCAAGATATAACAAAATTAGATCAGTTAAGTATAATCATCCGTTATGTTGTTGTCAATTATGAAAGTAAGACGTTGGAAGTCAAAGAATCATTTGTTGGATTTTATAACTTAAAAAGTCACGGTGCAGTTGATTATGTAAACCTTACGCAAGACGTTTTAATAAAACTTGGTTTAAATATTAACAAATGTCGAGGCCAGGGATATGATGGAGCTTCTGTCATGAGTGGAGCACATTCTGGAGTGCAAACAAGGATAAAACATATTGTTCCATCAGCCAAGTATGTCCATTGCTGTAGCCACAATTTAAATCTGGTTATTTCGGATGCAGCTAAGTGTCACAATAAAATAAAAAATTTTTTTGAAACTGTTCAAAATGTGTTCAACTTTTTTGCCAGTAGTGCCCCAAGATGGGCTTTATTAGCTTTAGGTCAACATTTTGGCGATACAGTTCAAAAAAAAGTTTTAAAAAAGGTATGCCCAACTAGATGGGAGGCTCGACACGATGCTGTGTTTTCGCTCAAAGAACGTTTCATTGATGTACTTAAAGCTTTGACTTGTATGGCCCTTACCAGCAAGAAAACAACCGAACGAACCTTGGCATCTGGCTTGAAAAGTAAAATTGAAAATTTTGAATTTGTTTTAATCTTGTGTACCTGGGAACCTATATTACGATCATTAAGAGTAATTTCTAAAAAATTACAAAATGTAGATATGAACCTAGAAGAAGCTTCTAAAATGCTAAATAATGCAGTTAATTTTATTCAAGAGACAAGAAATAGTTACGATGATAATGTACTTGATAATGCAAAATCGCTGTGTTCAAGATGGGGAATCCCCAATAAATTTGTAGAAAAAAGAGAATCGTATGCCAAAAAACATTTTTATGACAATTTAAATGGAGATAGGAGACTTAACACAACTGAAGAAAACTTTAAAGTTAAAATATTTTTCCCTGTGTTGGATACAGTTTTGTCTCAACTAATTAGTAGGTTTCAAGGTATGCATGATGTTATAGAGGATTTCAATTTTTTAAACCCTATTATTCTTTCAACACAAACCGAAGAAAATATTATGTAAGCATCATACGATTTTTGTTTAACATATAAAGACGATATAAATTCTGACTTCCCACGACAAATGTTATCTTTAAAATCATTTATAAAACATGAAAAATTAAATACAATTAAACATTTAGGTAGTTTTATTATAAATAACGATTTATCAAGTAGCTTTCCAGATGTTTTAAGTGCTTGCATAATTTTTCTGACGATGCCAATTACTGTAGCAGGAGCAGAACGTTCTTTTTCGAAACTAAAACTAATAAAGAACTACTTGAGAAACTCATGCGGACAAGAACGTTTAACTGGTATAGCAATTTTAAATATAGAAAAAGAGCGAACCAAAACTCTAAATATTGAGAAGATTATTGATAATTTTGCCAACGCGAAATCAAGGAAAAAAAATTTTTTAAAATAGAATGTTTTGAAATTTATTGCTTCACAATAATTCATTCACCGGTAGAAATAAATTAAAAATTGATTCTATAAATCTAATATACTATTTGTAAAAAAAAAATATACATGTTTCATGATTCTTAGGTTTATAATATTATTATTATTATGTAATAAATACAAATTATGTTAAATAAATATTTTATTATTTAAGATTAATTTTAAATATTATATTACCTATATTTATATGACGTTAAAATTAGGTCATATATTTATAATGGAATTTAATTTGTAGTAGAAATATAAAGGTATAATATTGTACTGCAAATTATTGTTTTTCAAAGTTGCCCCTTAATTTTCATTTGCACCAGGGCCCCCAGAGTTCAAGATCCGGCACTGTAGGTAAGTACATATTTTATTAAGCATAGTTAAAAAAAAATGGTTCATATAAACATAATTATTACATCTTGTAAATAAATAAACATAACCAAAACATTATTTAATATTATACCTATTAATTATATAAAAATTTGTATAAGATAATTATATTAATAATAATTATACATGAATAAAATATTATAAGTAGTTATAACGTACAGTACTAATAACTGTAAAATATAAAAAAAAAGAAAAAAGTAATAAAATGTTATTTATTGTGAATTTGTGTTACCCGTGTCATATGGAGTTAAGTTTTTAGTGTAGTAACTATTGTCAGAGTGACCTGTTGGTACAGATGTAGTAGAAGATTCAGTGTGAGGGGAGTTTTTTTGTGAATAGTATGAGTTAACAGTTGCAGTATTATTTGGTGTAACGGGTAGTTGTGGAGTAAGAGCAGATGATTGGGTATGTGGGTAATATACTTGATGTCTGTGAATGTTAGAATTGTTCCCAGCTATATTATGAGGTTCATAGTTTATGGGCATATTTGTATTTGTAGAAGGTGTTGGTGAGGCACTTGAAATGTATGAAGTTGTTGGTAGGTGGAAATTGAAAGGGTATGTCGGGTATGAGTTACTATTATTATATGAATATTGCAAGGGTTGAAAAGTACTATTGTTAATTGAAGAAGGAATGGACTGTGGTTGAATTTGATCAGAATTATTAGAAGTTTTTACTTTTTGAACTATTTGTATCATTTCAATATAAACTTGATTTTGCTGGTCTTCTGTCATTTTTCTGATTTGAGGATCCAAAGACATCAGAAATGATGTCACCGGATCGTCTGAAACTCTGCGTTCTTTTAATACACGTATTAATTGGTTTTCAAAAGAATTTTCTGTAGTCTTTTTTTTTTTTCGATGAACAGCTGGAGACTCTTCTTCAGATACACCCGAGTGGTTAGCTTCTGCGGTTATATCATTTTCATTGTCTGTGGTGTACTCTCTGTCGTTTTGTACAGCAACGTTACTCTCAGTGCTTTAGAATAATATTAAAATCATATTTAAAATGTATTTAGAAGATTTAACTATGTAAAAAAAATCAGTACATTACTTTCTGTTTTCCATTGTTGGTCGAAGGAACTCTAAAATATTTGCATATACATAAGGTTTGTCTGATTTTGCTGCCTGCCCGGATTTATGTATACACTTTTTTCTGTAATTGTCCTTGATATTTTTCCATTTTATTTTGAGATCTTTTACTAATTTAAATCAACACATTTAATTACTTATTTAAATAATGAGACAATATCCAAAATAATATTAATGGTTAAGCATAGTGAAAAATAAAATAATTGAGATATTACTTATTTATGTATTTATTTATTTAATTATATGCAATGCAATGACCAAAATTAAATGTTCAAAGTAGATAAAATATTAAAATTAATTAAATACAGGACAAATTTAATTTATTTTATAAAAAAACTAAAAAATATAATTGTTTACATATTTTACTTTTACTTTTTATTTGTTAAAATAATATATTCCAGTTACTCGAAATTTTTTTCAACATTGCAACAATGTTCAACTGTGTCATAATTTGTAAATATTTGTTCAGATACTTGGCAACAGGAACACATTACACGGCGTTACACTTTGAGTTTTTAGCAGGAGTATCTACTATAGCAAAGATAGTCCAAGAAACTTGCGATGTGTTATGGAAAGTGTTACAACCTTTAGAAATGGCGGAACCAACAACAAATGACTGGCTGGATATATCGAAAGGTTTTTACGAAAAAACGAACTTTCCAAATACTGTTGGAGCGGTATGTTTATTTATTTGTTTACCTACTCATTTTATTGATTTAAAAAAAAAACGAATAAACATAGATAAGTGCTTACAAAATGTAGGTATTATAACTTTATGATTTTAACAATTTGTACGTAAATGTACGTACATTTTTACCAGTTAATTTCACATTATCACATATCCTCAAATAAACTGTATAATATAATTATAGGTGGATGGAAAACACATAAGGCTCGAGTGTCCCAACAACAGTGGCTCATTGTATTATAACTACAAAAACTTTTTTTCCCTAATTCTTATGGCCATTTGTGATTCAAATTATTGTTTTCGAATCATCGATGTTGGGTCCTATGGGAAAGAAAGCGACTGTAACGTATTCAAAACTTCAACATTCGGTAAAAAGTTGTACTCGGGTAGTGTAAATTTTCCACCAGATCAATGCTTACCAGGTGATGATAATGGTGTGCCACAGCCGTTTATTTTAGTTGCCGATGTAGCTTTTGCTCTTCACAAACATTTGTTACGACCGTTTCCAGGCAGAACATTGAACAACAACAGGAGGATTTTCAACTATCGTCTATCGAGGGCCCGTCAATACATAGAATGTTCGTTTGGGATTTTGTCTAAAAAATGGCGAGTGTTTCAAACGAGCATGTTAGTTGACCCAAATGTTGCAGTAAAAATAACAAAAGCCTGCTGCGTCTTACATAATTTTGTACGACGCCGAGACGGAGGAGACGGTGAAGGTATTTTTGAAGACACTCAAAGCAATCTTATGGAGAGTATAACGGAGAGAAGAGGTGTTGGAAATTCACAGACCAACGCAAAAGATATTAGGGAATACTTCGTGACATATGTGAATGATCCAAATCATGCACTTAGCTGGCAGAACAAAATTATTGGTGAATAATATCGGACATTTTAACATTATAAGTGGGCGCCTATATGACTACAGCTAGGTGATCTTTTTTTTATTGTTTATATAAAACCGTGTATTTTATTTGTTAAACTAAAACTAGTTTGTTTAATAATAATTATATTAATCTAAATTTTACTTTTTTCCGATTTTTGTTTATCGTCCAGTTCATTAAATTTCTGAATGCAAGCATTTGCTACACTTGTCCATCCCACTTGAATCGCCTGACTATCATGATGACTTTTTTCCTCTAAATACATTATAAATTATAATATATAATTTTTATAATATAATAACTTCTATTCTAATATTAATTAAATTAGATTTATCGTCTTAGATATTTTAGTTGTCGTTAGTTATAATACTTATAACTTGCAAGTTGAAATATTATATAAATTAATAAATAAAATATAAATGTTCAATGCAATACTTACGTTTGTTCCAGATACAATCATTTTGTTGAATTTCAATTATAAATTGTTCAGTATCGATCATTTTAAAACTGAATACTAAATAGGTACGACTGTAAAAAAACTACTATGTGACCTATGAATATCGGTAGACGGTAGTACACTGTCCTCAGACATTGCAAGAGTTCCGTTGTCAGGGCGAAACATTATTAATTTAGCACTTGTTTCAACCTGTCCACTACTCGCCTCGACTTGTTGACACTCGGCACTCTTTCGGTCCCACCATGTCTCCCCCTCGCCCATCACTATATCACGTATACACACACGACAACTGGTCGTTATCTTGGGGGTCACAATACATATAGTACTATATTACACTCGATCAATATCGAATAATTTTTAACTATTTATAAAATTTCCACTTGTAAATACAAATGTAACATTGAAGCAATGAATTTACCAAGTTCACACTTCAATCATGATTTTTTAAATATTTTTTACAAGACCCGGCGCTAGCGAACCGCGGCGGCCAAACCGCCCGTCTGAACAGGTCTATTGGAAAAACATTGTTTAATTTTAGTGAGCGGTAGCGGTCAACCGCTCGAAAATTAAACAAGAGCGGTCGCAGGCGGTTGACCGCGCCGATCAGCGGCGCGGTTTTTCCCGTATGAATATGCCAATTGAATAACCCGTGTTTAATTGTCAGCGGTTATCCGCCGCGGATAAAAACCGCGACCGCGCGCGGCCAAACCGCTCCGTGTGTAACCAGCTTAAGAAAGGACAGTACGCCGAGTACGCGAAGTATGCATAGCGAGAATTTTAGCGGAATAGTACTAAGCCAGTAAAGTAAGCCAAGTGCGCGCGTACATGGCGTAGTATAATTTGCAGAATAGCCCTCCTGCATACCATGTGTTGACACCCCCCCCCCCCCCGAGGATGAATAGCTGGCCGAAATCAAACATTTTTATTTAAAAAAAAAATAATAATGAATATATTGGTTCTTATAAAAAAGAATGTGTACTTCATTATTTCATAATTTATACATATTTGAGTGTAATAATAGCATTAACAACAGCATAGCAGCATTTATTCAACTGAGTTATGATCTATAAATTGCAGGGACGGAAACCAAAAAAAAGTTTGGCGGTTTCGGTTTTGGTTTTTAAAACCGGTTTTTTATATTTAAGGTTTTGCTCCCCGGTTTTAATACTCAAAATAAAAGTTGTAGGTTTTGGTGTCGGTTTTTAAAACCGGTTTTCTTTTACAAAGGTTTTGGTCTTCGGTTAACCGCTCATATATAGGTAAAAAAAAAATTTAAGTTTTTTTTTTGAATTTTTAATGCAACACCCTTTTAATTTAGGTTCATAATTGAATAACGTTTATTCACAATTTTTTCTCCTGGATACAAAGAATTTAAAATATCTAGAAAAAACTTAAGCCTTATAAAGTTATGTTATAACTAAAACTTAATTAGCCTTAAACTTATTATTTACAAACCAATAACGATTAGACTTGACATTTCATTAAGACACTAGGCAATTGTAATTTGTTACTTAAGGCTTTCTAGTTTATTACTTTTAACTTTTTGATAAAGTTTCATTCAAATACAATTATAAAATAATAACCTTTATAAACATTAAACAATATATTAAATGTTAAATATGTACTTAAATATTTAAGTAGGTAGGTATATCAAAATTGTATATTGATTACAACAACACAAGAAAATAACATTGTACTTTTCATAACTAATATTTTTATTATGTTATAAACTTATAGCCTATAGGTATTATGCATAAATACATTTCACTTTTTTAATTTTAGTATTTTACTAAATTACTAAGTTTGATCGTAGTATCATTATTTGTTCAAGAACGTTTGCTCCTAAATTTGACCGTAAATCATTCAAAATAAACTTTAATGATGAAAATAATCTTTCTACAGACACCTATAACAAGTAACAAATTTATAAAATTAATACAGTTTATAGTTTTATACTTTATAGTTTATACAAAATAACACCAAATTACCTGGGTGGTTGGTACTGCCATAAATATTTTTGAAAGCTGATATAGCTCTGGCATTTCATTTTTTTTATTTTTCCAAAAAGCAATTATATCCTCACTATATGGCATTTTGGTTGAATTTTCAAAAGTATTAAGAATGATTCTAATGGGAGTAGCTGTACTATAACTTGTGGTCGTTGTGGAAGAACTTGATTCTGGGAATTCTTGTGAATTTGATAGAGAGTTCAAATATACCTGAAATTCATCATCTGTGTCATCATCTATTCTTTTGTCATATGTATTAGAGTTAACGCTGTTATCCTCCGTTTCAACTGTAGAGGTTGGAAAACGATTTTTTAAACGATTCAACAATTCCCATGTTTTAATTAAATGAACTACTGCTCTTGATTTAGATTCTTCAGACATCAAATGTTGGAAGCGAAGATCAAGATATAATGCTATAGAAAATTAATGGTGTAAAAATTAAAAACATATTAATTATTAAATGCTATATAAAAATAAAAATATAAACTATAAATCAAATTAAATATTACTATACCAGATTCAACTGGATTCCGCTTGCCCATATTACCGTTTAACGTTTTAACAAAATATTTTAATAATAATCCCACATAGCAATTTAAACATATTCAATATTTAACACATATGTTGCTTACAATATTACTAAATTACACATTTTTGCAATATGTTTTTTACATGTATGAGCAATATATTGTTAAAAAATATTGATATCACATTTCGAAAATATGTTTCCAGAATTATTTTGACAACATTTTGGTTTAATTATTGGCACAATGTATTTTTTATATGTAATAAAAAATGTTTTATAAAATACATAATTAAAACATTTTGACAATATTTCTTTAAAAGATTGTGTCAATATTATAGGGTATTTTACGTTCCAATATTTCTTCAAGATAGTTGTAACAATATTATAAAATAATATTTTAACAATATTTTTAAAACAAGTTACAACAAAATATATGCAGATACTGCATCATTATTACATATTTTTGTATTAATTAAATTTTGAAATTTTAAACAAGTCCCCAATTCCTAACATAGAGGTACTCTGCCTAAACTTCATGAGTTACCTTGTAGGTGCCAACATTGTTAACCTTAATATGTTCCTCTTGTGATTAATATGATAGCTGAAGATATTATATTACTCGAATTATTTTAATCATCTTTCTAATAATGTTGGTATCGGGTTTTCTTCATCTCTGGTATTAGTCCATTACCACTATTATTAAAATTGCATTATTTAAGTTGGTATTTATTAAGTTATATTCATTTTATAAAATATAAGTAATAATCATAGACATAATAGAATATAAAATATAATATTATTATTATTTTTTTTTTTATTTATCAACGCCTCAGGGGCATAAGTATTATAGTACAGAATATAATTTATTATGGATTGTATATAACATTACAAGGTAAGAAAAAAGAACATTGGTGCATGAGTAAAGAATAAATTAAAGAAAATATTAACAAGTACAATTTTTAAGTTTAAGAATTAATGATGGCAAAGAATCATTAAAAATATCAATATTTGACATATTATTAATAGATCGACAAGCACGATCGAGAGGGGCTGCGTACCCATAGTTAGTGGTGTGAAAAATTGTTTTAAAAGTTTGGGGATTTCTTGAATAAAAAGAAGGAACTGCTAAAGATAATTTAGCAAGTAAATCAGGAGCATCAATACCATTGTTCAATAATTTGTAAATAAAGGTAAAATCAAATTCAACACGTCTATCAGTTAGAGATTTAAAAGTATACGGGTTAATCCCGCAACGAAATGTGCTCATTTTTATAAATTATAATATAATATTCTATTATGTCTAATGTCTATGGTAATAATAACTCATTGCAGCACTAAAACTTGATTAATATTCTTATCTTATTTCTTCGTCTCATATTTTTATTTGAATTTGGAAATCCCAATGAACAATGCATCCACTGCCCGCTACCCGACAGGCGATAGTCGGTCGGCGTTATCGGTTTGCCGGCTTGCCTCCTGCGGGCTGCTATTGGTTGCAATGTCGCAAGGACACGAGGTGCCATGAGACGCGGATGGTGGTGGGCATCTCCAACGGTTTACGCTCGTCACTCGATCGCCGTTGTGCCGCGATTTACTTAATTACGTTACTACGCTTTTTCTTTGCCCTTCGGTGTCTATACTGTTAAAGTTTTTGACGTTTTTGTTTTCCATCCGTTCTATGGCTATTGACTGCCGCAAGCTAGTATCCGTCAATACGACTCTGCACTTACATATTTTATTTTATATTTTATTATTTTTATAATAAATAGTTTAACAAGTTGGTCAGTTATTGGTGAATATTATAAAATCTGGTAAGTACCTATTTCATATTATTATTGTAGTTTTAATTGTAATGTAACTATATATCTTTAATTATGCGAAAGTATTTGCCTATCAGCCTTAAAATTACTTAGCTAAATAGTATCTGATAAATTAAACAAGAATAAGTACCTAGGTAGGTAATAAACATATTTTATATGAGTTGCTCTTGTAGATTTTTTAATTTCGAATAGGTACCTGGGTGTTCTTTCGTAATTTGTTGGGCTTTATCCTTTATCCATTATTGTTATTGGTTATTATGCCAAGACAAACTACCGAAATGTTTTGTTTTGTTACATAGGTAATTAGTTAATAATAAATTAGTTGCTTAAATACTAATAAAGTACCTATCTGATCCGTGTTATCTAGTCATGATTAACTTGGTTGCTGGCTTGTATTAGTTAAACCGTTATTGCATTTTACAGCTTATATTATATTTGTATTCAGCATTGTTATGTTATTATAACTGCACATATGTGTACTTTAAAATGGTTTTAAAACATTTTTATTTTCCTTTATGGTGAATGATTATGTAAATGATAAACTGCCATGAAAATTGTACAAAGGGGCACTTTAGTAATCTCATATTTTATTTGTTTAAATTTTTTATTTCAATACTGAATACAATACATAGGTAAATGCATTTACCTACCTATTATACTCTTGTTTAAATACTTAATTATTGTCTATTATAATTTCTTATAATATTCATACCATATTCAAATAGGTATCTACCATGGTAATTTCCAAGGTACCCTAATACTATGATAATATGAAATGTATTAGTTGACCACATTATTATACCATATATTATAAGCTCTAATAGTTTATTAGTTTTGTTTGTATTTTTGATTATTTAAATTTTTAATTCTGTTATGTAGTAAATACTGAGTAAAAGTACAAAAATTTGTTATTAAATTTAAGTTCTTATAAAAATATTGTAATTATTTAGTGTAAGATGATACGAAGCTACCGTTCTAAGCGTCGGAAAATTCAAGAAGAACTAGCATTTCTAAATAGTCGAGCAACTATTTTAAATTCAGTGAAACCCTCGGTTAAATCATTAAATGAATCAGTTCCTGATACAAATATAGTTTTACAAAATTCACCTGTTCCGTCTTCTACCTTAACTAATTCAAATGTTTTGGACTCACATGAAAACTATACTTTTGATATTCAACAATACCAAGAGCACAAGCAAAAAAGTAATACTTTCATTGAAAATCCAATTGTAAATCAATGTGTTGAATCTACCTATGATATTACAAACAATGTTGGATCCAGCCCAAGCACAAATCATTTTTCTGATGATTCTGAAATCTTAAAATTAAAATTAGCAAACTGGGCAATTGAACGCAATGTTGCTCAAAATACAGTGAATGATCTTTTGTCAATTTTAAAACAACACAAATGTTTTGCTGAAATTCCAAATGATTGTAGGACGTTATTAGGTTCTAATTCATCAAAAACAAAAAATATCAGGATTGTTAATCCAGGTAATTATTATCACTTTGGCTTAAAAAATGGAATTGAAAATACTTTAAAGCATATCAGGATTGAAAATAACATTAAAGTAGTCGTTGGAATAGATGGCTTACCATTATCAAAAAGTAGCTCTAGCCAATTCTGGCCCATTTTAGCATACCTAGACCCATATAAAGAGTATATATTTTTGATTGGTCTTTATCATGGACATAAAAAACCAGCTGATAGTAATATTTTTTTAAGAAATTTTATAGATGAAGCAGAAGAGTTAGTTAAAAATGGTATTTGTACAGATAATATAATAAGAACTGTTTCTATACATGCAATTTGTGCTGATGCTCCAGCAAAGTCTTTTATTATGAAAACCAAAGGGCATACTGGTTATTTTTCCTGCACCAGGTGTTTTGCAGAGGGTGAACATATTGGAAGTACTTGTTTCCCATTTAAAGACAGTAATTCTAGAGAAAGAACACATGAAGATTATGTTAACAAAAGTCAAGAAGAACACCATGTAGGTGATTCACTATCGGATTTGATACGCATTCCAGGTTTTGATATGGTTAAGTCATTTCCCTTAGATTATATGCACCTAGTGGCATTAGGAGTTATGAGGAAACTTATTCATTTTTGGTTGCACAAAGGTCCTTTGACTGTGCGTTTACCAAGTTGGAAAATTAAAAAAATCAGTACAAATTTAATGTGTCTCAAATCTGCAATAACTAGTGATTTTGTACGAAAACCAAGACTAATTCAAGATGTTGGTCATTGGAAGGCTACCGAGCTTCGTCAGTTCTTACTTTATACCGGACCACTTGCTTTGAAAAATGTACTTGATGATAAGGTGTATAATCATTTTATGGTTTTGAATATTGCATTGACTATTTTATTAAGTCCGAATATTGATGACAAATTATTGAGTTATTCTGATAAACTTTTAAAGCATTTTGTTAAACAATTTGAAGATATTTATGGTTCAAAATATATATCTCATAATGTTCATGGTTTGATACACATATCTAAAGATTATAATCGCTTTGGTCCTCTTGATTTTTGTTGTTGTTTTCCTTTTGAAAATCATATGAAAATTTTAAAAAAAATGGTAAGGAAACATCACAAGCCACTTGAACAAGTGGTCCGGAGATATGATGAACAAATACAAAATCTCATTGTGGAATCTACAAGTGAACAACACATTAAAAGCATTATTTTTAATTATGAGCATAATAATGGACCTTTGTCGGAAACTGCCTGTGGTCCTCAATATATGAAAATTACATTAAATACTAAAATGATGATAAATATACGAAATTCATCAGACATATATGTACTAACTAAGGCTATGGAAGTAGTTAAAATAATTAATATTGCACATTGTGTTTTATCTAAAGAACCTATTGTAATTGGATATTATTATAAAAATAAAGAATCATTTTATGACAGACCAATTAATTCAGAAAAATTAGATATTTACATTGTGAGCAATTTATCTAATAATTTAAAATGTTGGAAAGTAACAGATATTCATAAAAAAATGATGTTATTTACTTTTGAAAACCAGCAAATTACATTTCCAATATTACATTCAGAATGTTAAGCCCGATGTTAAACCAAATGTGTATATAATTGTATAATATATTTTTCCTTTATAATTCTTGAAGCAACGAAAAAATACTTCATGTGCATAATTATTGATTGATAGGTATACCTAACATATATTTTATAATTAATGTATATACTTTCTAAAGTAACTATTTAAGTTAAGTACTAACTCAATGCATTTTAATTTACAGAAGTATGTGGTTCATTGTACATTTTATCAATGATAATTCTGTCTCAGCTGTTCCAAAATCATGGTGGAAACATGGCTATTGCGCTTGGCCAAAAAAAAATATAAAAAATAAGAATAAATTGATTGAATCAATGCAAAAACCAAATAAAATTGACTATGTATATTTCAAAGCGAGATTGTTGACACAAAATCCTATAGGTATTTATGTAGTTTTATTAAAGTCACTATTATAATTAACGTTGAATTAAACTCTTTTGTTTTATCATGATCTAGCTTCTTATAATGAAGCCAGATGCAAAGCATTAAAAGCACAAAATACTTCAGATTTGTCATCAACGGAAAATGTGAAATTCAAATTTAAAACTAAAACTAAAAAGAAACCTCCAATTAACGACTATAGTTCTGCACCTGAATTTTCTGGTAGATATAAAATATAATTAAATTTTAATACCAAATTATATTTATCTAAGTTTAAATTTCAAAGATTCTAGCGATGGTGTTTTTGATGACAGTGATAAAGATAAATTGTACAGTCCAGAATGTTCAAAAAAATTTGATTTAAGTAAGAAACTTTTTTTTTAAAACCTAGCTAAGTTTAATAAAATAATTTAGGCATCTAATGTTTTGTAATTAATAATAGGCCCAAGTTATAATGTTATTGGCAATGTTGATAAAAACAACGAATTATCTTCAAATAAAGTATTTATTATAGAAGGTAAGTATATTTTTGATTTTTAATGAGTTAATATAATTTAATTTTTTGGTATTTTATTTTTCACTAATAAAAAAAATATTATACCTAGATAACACTGATATTATAAATAGTCCAAGTGGAAAATGGAAAGTTCAATCCAATTATATTTCTCCAATACCTAATATCTCTATCAATAAATGTAATAATGAATATAAAGTTTCTTCGTCCAAGCAATTAAGCAAAATCAAAAAGTGTTTGTTTCCTAGTAATACAAGTAAAATGGCTTTTATCAATATTTAAATAAATAGTAATTTATTTTTGAAAAAAATCTTGTTTTTCACCAGATCAAAATGTAGAAATATATTAATGGATACCTATTTAAATTATATTGGATGATTCAGATTTACAACAAAATCTTTTGTGTAACATTGATTCACATGTGTTTAATTTGCATTATATAATTTTAAATTTCCAAATTAAGTACAAAATATTATTATATTCTTATTCAATTGTTTGTCTATATTTTGATCTTTTTAGTTTTAATTATGTCTTTTAACACCAACATGGAGTGATTTGTATCTGTTTATAATAAAATGTTGGGAAGAAATTATAAATATATTATACATTTTATTTATCTGATATTTATATATAAGTATATATATTATAAAATATAAACACTATAATTTTTTGTTGAGAATTTAATATTAATAAAAGTTTTACTAATAGTAAGTTATATTTTAGATTCTATGGAAGAGGATATAATTATGGTGAATGATAAACTTTCAACAGGTGAATTAGAAGTTGCTGGTACCGATTTATCTTTAAATGAAGTATCTCATCTTGCTTATGAGTTTAAACGTAAGTCATACTTTGTTATTTTAATATTGTGATATAATTAGGGTTGGTCAGTGTCAAAGATTCAACTGTATATTGTACCTTGTATCGTTATACATAATTTTAATGTATCAAATATCATCATGTATTAAGATACATTTTATACATTTATCATGTATCTTATTTTGCCAAAAGATACAAGATACTATTATTATTATAAACATTGAAATATAAAATATGGAGTATCAGTGTATATCATGTATCTTTGATAATTTTTGAGTATCTTGCCTAATCCTGCCATAGTTTATAACATCAAATGCTATTTTTTCTTGGTCAATAATATTGTAACTTAATAATTTTACAGAATGTTATGATTATACAAAGACGTCTTTGACTAATATCAAATTTGATATTAAAAATTTAGTATATACAGTAAATGAAATCAAAAGTATGGTGGAACATACTGTCAATGTTTTGACCACCTCTGGTTCATTAAATAATCATCAAGACAATCGCAGCAATTCAAATTTATTGAACACTGAAAATGTTCCTATCAGTAATGAGCAAACTCTTGAAAATGTTGAAACTGAACTTGAAAATTCCACAACACGGTCCCAAGTAGTAAGTGTAGTGTCAAAAAGAATAACTCTTAATATCATATTATTTTTCATTTTGTATATTAATTATTTTTTTGGTACTAATAGGTTAATGAACTATCCAGATTAGTAGGTAGATCAATATCAGACTCAGTACGCCGCATGATGCAAAAATTGTTTGATGATACATGGTTGAAGTATTATTCATATGTTGGACATAAAGGAAAAAACAAATTGTCATCTCTCAATTCTTGTAAAATTATTTTTGGTAAGAACTGCATATATATTTAACATAAATTATACATATATTTAAAATTTTAAATGTATAATTCTAATAGAAGCAATACATCTATGCTCAAAATTTGAAAAAGTACCAGATATAGAAATTGCTTTGTCAATTAGTAAGTGGATGGCGCAAGCAAGCAATCGTTTGAAAAAAAAATATACCAATACAGAGACCACTATTACACTTTGATTATTTTTCAATTTATTCCATTATTTTTTTCATTTAATTCTTAAACCCAAGTTAAGAGTTATAAAAGTTCATAAGTTTTTATTTTGTTTTAAATATAAAGAACATATTATAACTAAAACATGAAGTAGGTAGTATATATAATATATATATTACATAATATCCATTATATTATATTATATAATAATTTTATTCTTTTTAAAGATATTTTATTTTTTGGTTTTATCTATTGAGTAATTTATATATGCATCATATTTGTGTGCTTAGTAATACTATATTATCACTTAAATAAATATTTTTTTGGTTGAATATAAGTTAGATATATTTTATAAGCTTATGTTTTTTATTTTATTTTAATTTTTAAGAAATGTATGTATAAATTCTATAATATATATGTGCATATTAATATCAAATAATATAATACATACATTATCTTTATTCTTTTAAAATATATTTTTTGTTTGAACATAATAAGTTATTTATATTATTAACCTATAATTTTTTAAATTTTTTTTAGTTAAAAAGTAATTTATATATTATATAAATATTATCTATACCTATATTATTATAATTATGTATACATTTTGTAATATATTTTGTTGAGAGTTATTTATATAAATAAATTTAACTAATACTAAATAGATGAGTAAACAGTTTTATCAAGTTTATTTTATTTCTATTTAAAATTTAAAACATTCGATACTCTTTCTATATAATAACTTGTTTTATAAATATACTTTAAGTTGTATAAATGTATACATATAATCTAAAATATAATATTACACCCATATAACTATTAATACGTAAAATGTATTTTGTTATAATATATCAGATGATTAATCATATACCCATCATATTTGTTTTTGTAAAAAAAAAGCAAGCTACATGTGCAACATTAAAAAAAAACATTTAAAAAATATTTATAGACAATATTTTCAAAATATTGATAAACCTAAATAAAACAATATTGCAAAAAGTTATTGTTGCAATATGGAATTTCCTGCCACAAATCGTTGTCACAACGTTGTGAGAATATTTTAAACACTTAGATTACATAAAAAAAACAAATTTAAGCAATATTTTCATGTTTTTGGTGAATGTTGTAAAAATATGTACAACACATTTAATTGTTTTGTGGGATTTAGTTACCTACTTGACATTCGCACGACAACTTAACGCGAATTGACAGTACGCACTGGTGTATTTCAAATAAACACCATGAAAATACGAAATCACATTATCACAAATAAATCACATTATTAAGCTAATAAACTGCAATGATAATAGTATCAACATTTAATTATTTAAGTTATAAATAGCTATAACTTTCAATACTCATCGAAAACCTTATGGCTTATATTATTGATAGAAAATCACAAATACCAATAACTTAAATGAATTAATATACGACATTAGTCATTACGACTATATACGGTCTATTATTAATTTGTACGTATATTTTTTTCCAATAACAAGTTATTGCGACTACGTCGGACACTAGGTATATTATTTATTAATAACTAATAACTAATAACTAAGAATTAATAAGTAACCAGTATTGATAAACTTAAACTAATCACTAAATCAATTAGATAGGTACCTATCAAATATTCTGAGAAATTCAAAATCTTAATCTATTGATCAATACCAGCATAAGTGCATAACAGACGGTGTTCACAAAACACGAAAAAATATATAGCAATATATACTAATTACTAGGTGTCTAGGTATATAATATATAATATTTACCTACCTAATAGTATAATAAACTTATATAACAAAATATAAGTGGAATTCAATTTATATTTATTATATCTACAGAGAATTGTATAGTTTAACCGTTATATTCACAGATTATCGACTCTCGTTTTAATGTTTTATGTTCGGATATTTCTAAAATATTAAATAACATAATAGTATCAGAAATCATTTAATTTAAAAAACCGGTTAACCACTAAGTAAAAAAAACGGTTTCGGTTTTGGTTACCGTTCAAATAACCACGGTCCACGGGTTTCAATCTCGGACTTGAAAACCGCTCTCTTGTTTTATTGCTCCCGCTCTGGTTACGGTTAAGATAAATCATCAAAACCCAATATTAACCGGTTTTAACCGGTTTTCATAAAACCGGTTTCCGTCCCTGATAAATTGATTATAAAACAAATTAATTTTATAAATTTACCACCAAGATACTTTGAAGTTGTAGTAAACAGTATGTTTTTTGGTGTTTAAAGGTGGTTACATAGTGTTACTAATTACTATAATAATTGTATTATGTTTGAGATATTTACTTACATAAGTTTATTCTTTGAGTAGTAGTAGTGATATCATATAATATCAATTATGGACTCATACCTCCTCGAGTTTAAAACTGTCAAACACCCATAACATATTTATATCATTCATAGTAATCAATTTTTTCTAATTTAACTTTCATTAGAAGCATACTATTCATTAAGAGCTATTTAGAGGTTAGAACACTTCCAATTCTCAGTTCCCGTTGTTGGGTATCTATAGGTACATATTTAAAAATTAGCATTACTAAAAACATAAAATAATAAACATTGTTAACAGATGGAGTCCAGTGTCTCCTGCTTAACACTTAGTCTTAATTTTTCCCAATTGCCTTCGATATTAACTATTCTTATATCATTAGCAAGCATGAACAATTTACCCTTTAATAACGCAGACGATAAAGATTGAGGATAAGGGTCGCTGTAAATTGCGTCCCGTTTCAAATTTTTTATGTAAATTGCGGCCCGGGTATATTTTATACATACGTAAATTGCGGGCCCGGTATATTTTAATATATTTGCCTACTTAAATATTTGTCATTGTTATGTAAATTACAAAATCAATATTTTCCTTCTCATTTTTCAGACTTAGGACTGGCAATATAATTGTATTCATATTGGTATGGTTAAAAATATTGGTTTTGCTGTTTTGTTTATAATTAAAAAATATATTATTAAAAATAAGTAAAAATGTGTATAGTGAAAAAAATAGTATTATAAAAATTCGAATTAATATACTGGTAAAAACTTATAAGATAATTCCCGCACATAGTCTAACTGAGTAATATTTTTTGCTTTTTGTTCCCTAACTTTTTAATATAATTTACATATCAAATTGCATGTTTTTTAAAATTTCAATAAAATTAAATATATTTGGGTGTGACGAATTGAACGAACTATTTAATTTTTTATGAAATGATTCACAATTATTTGTAGTGCGCATCGTTTAGGATACAAATTCAGCCCATATCTGTGATGGAAACTCCGCGTCGTCGGTTATATATGTTTCTAATATGTAGTCGGTAAATTGTACTATCCTATTATCTTGTGGTTACAATGCCATTATATCAAACGCAAAACAATCTTCAACCATATTACAACTCAAAAAAGGAAGCCCAAAAAATAATTTTAAGAAATTACTTGTATCGGTATTATTTCTTTTGTAATCATTACTTAATCCTAGCTGCTGTATTTTCCTGTACCAACTTTGACCACGGTGAAATCTACACCCTTTTACTTCAATAGAAGGCCAAACATGTCTTGCAGCATTGTGAATAGCCTTTTAAAAATCTGCATATAACCGAATAGGATTAAATTGTAAGTCATTTTTTTTGCACTCTATAACTAAATGATGAAACGCTTGTAAATAACACTGTAGTCTTCGAAGGTAATAAAATATAAACGAGTGGAACATAAGACTGATTTATTGCACAGTAAACAGTAAATAATTGATAGTATAATTTTGGACAACTTTTGAATGTACCATCTACAAATATAGTATCCGAATCGCATAGCACTTTTAAATTTCTTAATGTAGAGAAACCTACTATATTTGTTTCTTTACTATTTACTAGCAAAAAATTTTCATTTTTGTTTGTTTTGAATTCCATTTTGTCAAAAATATTATGTAATTCCAAAAAAGTGTCTGGTAATTTTGGTAGTATAGAAGCTCAAGCATTGTGTAAATTTCTATTAATCAATTTTACGTCTTGTGTAGTTAAAGATTCGACATCAGCATTTTTTAACTAAGAATGAATAATTTTAGATGGCCTTGTAAAAATATCATCAACGGCTTTTCTTTTTAAATTATTATTAAGTTGTTGACGATTTATAATTTGTTCCGAAAGTTGTAGATAGTTATGATCTTTAAAGCTATTTATACGTATACTATTATTATTAAATTTTAAAAAACACTTACAAGTTTTGACTGTACAACACCAACGTTGAATATCATTCTTCAGAAGTTTTTGAAAACGAAATTTGAAACCATCAACTATTTTCAACGTTTTATTTTTTTCACTTTTCATAACTTCCATTGTTATTAAATTAAAAAAAAAATACAAATACTAATTTAACAAATACTGTAAATACTGTAGACCAATGTAAAAACTCGTGCGAAATATTTCGATCAAATGCATACAGCACACTGGCGGCAAGTAATATTATATAAGTGAGCATCAAGTGATCTTATCGATCAATATTAAAGATAATATAACCAGCCGACCGGAAATTGGAATTTTAATTAATTTTAATTTTTAATTTTTTTTTTTTTTTTAAATTTAAATTCGCAATTTACGCAGTATATAACTATGACCATTTTTGCGGGATGCAATTTACCAACTCCGGAGAATAATATAGGGCGTAATGAACTTTGTGTGAATCCGTTATCTTTGACATGACAGTAATTACTATAATGAGATCCAATTGTGGGTACACCTCTTCCATTGCAAAACAACTACTATACAATACACAATTATTATATCTACAGGCTACAGCAACCATAATAAATTATACGGTTACTAACTGTGATTTTCATTCGAACGCCTTAAAAAAAAACAAATCTAATAATAGGCTCGAATAACTATAGTTATTGTAATATTTACAAATTAACCATAACAAGCAATATTTAATTGTTATATAAACACATCGATTAAATCAAAAATTACAGTGAGTAACTTACTATTTCTTTTTAATACGTTTACTTTATAACAATTATGGTCAAGATTCAGTTTTCAGTTAAAAATGCATTTATCCAAAAATATACACTCCTTCTAACAGTTGTTTGTTTGGTAAGTAATATATATATAAATATAACAACACATATCGTTGCCTTCCTATATTATACATAATATGGTCGAGATCCCTAGCTCCATTTTCAGGCCATTTCTTTGAAATTTCGAAACAGAATTAACTTCTTTCGATTGTGCCTGTAATCCCATCGCTTACGCTCAATCCCTTCTAATATTGTCTGACTTACAAAGAGGAGTGCTGGGGACATGCTTACCCCTCTCATTTTGAAAATCTATGACTTAACCTTTCGCCATTGTGTGCTTCGTTTGTGATGGTTGTGCTGTTCCCTTCTCAAAATACACATCTATGAAAGTTGGTGGCTTTAATGTATAAATATTAAATGTATTTAATGGTTCCCTTTGTAAAAAGTAATATTTTATCTTGATGTAAACGTTCCACATTATAATTTTCTATGGTGTCAAGTCGTAAAACCTTTGATTTCCCAGAAAAACTCAAACCCTTGTGAATTAGATAATTGTTTTTAAGTTTGAACGATTTTTGGAAACAAAAATATTTGTGACTTGACAAATGGATTTAAATCCCAACACTCCAGTGATTATTGTGATCAAGGTGGCACTTTAAATATATTATATTTGTACTGAAAACCCACGAGGATTAGTGGATTTCTTTATAATGATGGCATGAGAGTGGTGGTTCAAATAAAAAACAAATACAATATCCAATGTAGGTATATATTAAATGATGGTCGCACACACCGATGTACGAGTGGTGACGATTGACAATCAACTGTTTAGTACTAAATCTATAATAATATAATAAGAAATAATATCGTGTTGGTCTCGGCGGTCGGGCCGGATCGTCGGGTCGACGCATACCTACAAAAATATAACAGGTAATGTGGTCGGTCCGCAAGATCGATAAGCCACATAAATACATATATATATAAATAAATTATAAATGAACAGGCACAACAATATAATAAATATACATACAAGTTACAAATAATAATTAAGAACACTACAGTAATTTTGGGTGATTTCCATACGTTATAAAATGATTTACGACAAAATCAGCGGATCTTAAATGTAACTAATTTATTTAATATTTTCAATTATAATTTTATACTAAATAAGGATATTATTTAATCAGATTATTTTACCTTTTTTGAGTCAGTTTCAATTTATTTTTAAAAAAAATGTATTAGATTTAAAATTTAACTGGATACCTATTTTTAGCGTTTGCCTTAGTACAGGTGATGATGACGATGCAGAGAAGATGTAGATGTGTTTAATTATGAATTTCAACTTGAATGCTTTGGTAAAATTTTTATTGTATATTGAAAATGCTCCATAATTGATAATGATTTTAAAGAAAATGAACAAAGAGGTATAAAATATTCAGTTTAGTGAATAATATAAAATATATTATTTGACTCGTTTAGTTTCTAAATAAAATATATTACTGGCTGAAAATATGAAGTCCTAAAAATGAATTTAAAAAGACAACTAGCGTGGAGTTGCTCGTACTAGCTCATTAAAGTCAAGTCTGAACATTTCGTATCCGGGGCTTTCCTATATAACCTATTATCTCTCTAGTCCTTACATCTTGTCCTTGTCCCTTATACGGGAAGCACTGTCTCTCAAGCGTTGCTGAGGTCTATGTCCCTAGGGACAGGGAGAAATAAGTACGATTCCAAATCACCTTCTTAAACATACCCCTAAATACAAATTTCATAATTTTATTTTTGAAAATATAAAGTATGGAATATGTATAGACATTTTTCAAATGTGTACGACTTAAGTGTAAAACTAATAAACACCTTACCCACAGCTGAACTTATACAATTAGGTTGGGTTTTTCCATTCCACTATTTAGTAAAGCATTTTTAACGTCTCATTAAAAAAATTATAGTTTAGAAAAAGTTGTTTTTTAATTTCATACTATATGACCAATTCCAAACAACCTAGAAGGTACTTTACGTATTATATAAATACAATAAATTATAATTAATTATCTAAAAATAAAATATTTGGTGCAACATACCTTATATTTGTAAAAATATAAACAGCAACTGACACAAAATGGGTACAAAAATTTGTGTTTAAAAATACCCTCAGCTGATGTAAAATTGGGTAAGCAATATAATTATTACAAAAAATAATAAACAGTATCGGTTAAATTTAAGATCCATTGATTGATCACGGAAACTTATAAAAATAATTTCTTATTCTCAAGGGTTTACGGGGAAATTAAATGTTTTATGGTTGTAAGCCATAGAGGACAGGTATCATCACAAAATATTATCTTTTTCAAAGGGGAGTGCATTAAGCCAACAACTTTCAAAAAAGTGTATTTCGGGAAGGAATAAAGCACAAATGATAGGATTAACAGCACAAACCAGAACAAACGAAGTACACAAGAACGGCATAAGTTTGGTTTTGGATTTTTAAAGTAGGCAGTCCGAGCTTGTACCCCCCACTTTGAAAGTTGGATGACTTTGGAATGAATGGAGCACAAACTACGGGATTACAAGCACACATCAAGGAAACGAATGTGAAGTCGATTCTGTTTCGAAATTCTAAAGTGGGCGAAGGGGAACGGGGAATTGCAGCTGAGCGTTGAATCTCACACCCTCACATATTTTGTATTCTTTCCCAACGTTACACCAGGTGATGACGTTTATGAACATGATGAATCGTATTCACTACATTGGAGCCAGTTACGCCATCGGAGCAATATTAATGGTAAATTTTATGTTAAGTATATGTATAAGGTTGACTAGGCAAGAATAGAGTGGATCTAAAAGGGTGAACATTTTAATAACACATTTTACCGAGTCTATTTTCTAAGCCCGTCTTAAATAATTAGCAGGAAATGTGACTTTTCATTATGGTAGAGGTGTGATATTAGAGTTAATTAGTAGAGACGTAATAATATGTTTATCATACAGTTAATAGCAACCATAAATAACAAATCATTACCTGTTTTATAATTTTCCTTAGGGAATAACCAATCATATCCACAACTCATTAAGCATAACGGGAATCGGATGCGTTTTAGACATGTTTCAACTTATTTTCCGTAGCTCTAAGTAAGTTGATTTGATTTTTAGTATTATTGTTGTACATATTTGTATTTTAAATTTAAACTTACATAACCTGATATGCTTTTTAACATTTTATACATTTCGTTAGTTCCAGTTGGGTTTCAGTCAGATATTTTCAATTTATAATGCATTTTCTTGGTAAGTATGTACCTATGTAGTATACAATTAAATATTTCTAATAAAGCTCTAAAAAAACAATTTTGCTTCAACTTAAAATATGTACCTTTATTAGCCTGTCTACGAGTACAATTGTCTTACCGAGTTTTCTTAATGTTAATAACTAAATAGTGAGTTTATTATAGCTATTGTGTACGAGTTGATGTACATGACAATGTTGCATTGCTACTGGCAATACACCGAAGCAACTAAAAATCAACCACAAACGATAGTACCCATCAAACTAGGGGAAAACAGTGCAGAAACACTAAATCCTAGTATTGCAAAGTCGCCTCCTATTCAGGCGACGGAACCAGTTACGGACCCTATTGCACCTGAGCCAAATGCAGCGTCAGAGTCGATTGTAGAAACACCGGAAGCAAAGATTGAATCTAGTACAGCGATAGAAGAAGGTGTTGCAGTATCGAAACCCACGTTATTATCAATAGAACCCAGTGTAGGTGCTCCAAACTCTACCTCAGAAATGCTACAACCTATTGAAACGACAGGTCCTGGTGCGAATGCAACAGAACCTAATGACTCATTAACTATTACACCTATACCGGAACCAAACTCAACAGCGATAGACTCTGTAGTAGAAACACAGAAATCTATTACTTCTATGGAACCTAGGCTAGACTCGGAACCTGATGAAAATGCTCCAGAACCTAATGTAATATTGGCGGAACCTATTGAAAGTCAACAGGAATATAGTGTGTCAACTCCAGAACCGAAACAACTGAAAGAAGAAAAAGAGTAACTCATTACAGCTGGAATTGAGAGAAAAATCCTGCAGTCATCATATGTAGAACCTATTGTTGGAAATAATGTAAGCAAATGAATGATACAATTTTGAAGGTCTTACTACAACGGCAGATATAACTACAGAAAGCATTTTTCCAATGGAATTTCTATAATGTATATATTCTTATATTTAATTGATAATAAATATAATTTTTAACTATGAACTTTTTACATTGAAGAAGTATTTATTAAAATCATTGTAGTTTATGTATCTTTTTCTTTCTTAGTTAAAATACCAATACCAAAATAACCATATTCTATTGATAAAATATTGTTATTCTTAATTTTCCGTTGCGTGGAAGAAAAATACGATATTTTTATATAAAAAATAAACACATACTGTATGTTGACGCCGCAACATAGTAGGTAGCAAGTAATATATTAAGAAGGTAATTATCACTAGTCACGGAGGAACAGCTGGTCTCACACACATATCACGTTATTTGTATTGTTTTATTTTTGTATTGAATGTGTCTTGTGAGTTATATAATATGCAGATTAAACGTTATCGCCAGCCGCCGCGC
>NW_019100881.1:9028-28538 GCF_001856785.1 Myzus persicae | reverse complement strand
TGGCTTTGATTTTTTTTTTTACAATAATGAGTGTTTTTTTTTCTAGTAGAAAGAGTGCTTTGATTTCCAACTTCTGTATCTTTTTTCTGTTTGTCTACACTATTTTGTTACTACAGGCTACAGCTTTTTTTTTTAAGAATTAAGTGCACACCCCAATAATAAAATCGATTTTCGACATTTCGTCAAATAATAAGTACTGGTTTTGTATAAAAATCTCGTTTTTTCCTTATTCTTTTTTATAACGATGGTAAAAATAAGACTGCCGTCTGCCAGTTATCGATTTTACATTAAATACAACTACAATAAGTACCTACATTATGTTAAGAACTAGATCTATTGATTTTCCAATTAATTACCATACTACATAGTTAAGTGGATGTTAGCTCACTGTTTGTTATTTCTCTACTCTGGTCCACGTGCAACATAGGTAAAACGTACTTACTCCAAATTCCGGTGCGTTACAGCTTTCAAAATTAATGGTACCTATTTCGTTCTGTCGTCTACAGGATACGTTTTTTCCCTTTAAAAAATGTATATAGGATTATAGCTTATAAATAGACATTTTATGATTGTTGTACGTTCAATTATATATCTACAGACGCCTGCAGTACCTACATATATATATATATATATATATATATTATAATATACGTTATACCAATATACTGAGCACAATATTTTTTTTCGCGACCATTCATGTACTGTAATGTAATAATGCTACTTTTTCATCGATTCTAAATGTGCACTTAGCAGTAAATATTACAGCACGGATATATTTCAAAAATAAAATGATTTGCTCCACTGATATGGGCGACTGTTAAGTCCATCAGTTTGAAGGATTTACTTTCTAATACTCAATAATAAATCTCAACTTAATGATCTCAAAAATAAAATAAAACATGGTAGTGTTAAGCATATGTATTATAGGTAGCGCTCGTAAGTTATATAAGGAGCTAGAAAAGGAAAAATTTGCACAAAAAAATTATAAAACACGCGTGAAGAAATTCGATAAATGCCAATGAAGTTATAAAAAACATCCATCAAAATTCAATATTATTCAAGATTCCAAATATACATTTATAACATTTTATGTAGGATGGAAACTATTAGTATTTTGACATTTTATTGAACTGGATAAAAAAGTTGAGATATAATTGATTCAAAAAGATAGGTACCTACATCAGAATGCTACAGTGAGGAAGAGATTAAAATATGCACATTGCACCACTGTCGTTTAATTAGTCGACTTCGACGATGACAATAAATGAATTTACAATAATTGATAGTGTTGAGTTTGATACTCAATATTATTATTAATAATATCAGCTTAAGAAATAAAAAAATAATTTTTTTTAGAATATGTTTAATATGCATAAAATCTTCCTCTTTTTTGTAGCAAGAACCGGGAGGGTAATACCCAGTATTATAAATAAAAATTATAAAATAATAGTCAATACCCATTTAAAACTATGANTATTATTTACATTTTGTTTTTAATGATGAGTTTATACTTTCATTTTATTATTTATTTTTGATTTTCGAGGGCAGTTACGCTTACCTTGGTGTAGGTGTAGGGCCCCCAAAGTTATTTTGAACATTAGTTTTCTAGGACACTAGCCCCTGTAACTATTAAACCGTAGTTACGCCTATGGTGATCAGTGATCACTTACGCGCACCTGTGCTGCAGTGTGTCATAACGTTATGTGGTTTGTATTACCTTAGTATATTTCGTGTTTGGATATTAGTATTATTATTTTGGGGTGCCCTATGTCTGTATGGTTGTTGTGTTGTGTAATATTATTTGTAAACTATTATTGAATTGATTAATAAATTAGTTAATTGATAGGTAATGATTTAAAATACCCGCGGAGAAACAATAGTCTTACCTTTATCCAATATTAAACTACTAAACGTTCTGTGTAATATAATATTATATGTTTTTCCTTTCACCAGAAGTTATTTATAAATTATACGACTTATTATAATAACTTCTGGTGAAAAAATGTCCCATCTTAATATTTGACGGGACGAACCATCCGTATGCCTTGCTACCTATTATAAGTGTAGTATACTTACGTACATTAGGTTTTCATTTATTAATTACGTTTTAAAACCACCACATTTCCAATAAGTCCGGAATCAATGTATATCGTTTAAAAAAATTGTCACGGTATCAAGAACAGCGCAGTACTTAATGCAGTATTTAAAATAAATTATAACCGTACAATGGAATAATGATAAATAAAAAAAAAAAATTACACAGACCTTTTTTTCGTAAAACGCTGTATAATATCATTTTTTCAGTGGGATTTTTTTTCGGAGTGACCCACGATATTACATAGGTTTATTTGGTTTCATTATTTATGTGGGAGGCTGCAACAAGCAATAATAACATATGCGTTGTATTATACATTTATTATACTGCTGCAGTATTGTGTCGGTTTCTTTGCAACGGCGGAGCGGTCGGTCAGTTTTCTTGGAATTCAGACTGCAGTATAATGATAATAATAATAGTAATAATAATAATAATAACATATAGGTGATTTCATCTGTAGAGTAACTTTTCATTTTATATATTTAAAAATGTGAACCTTATAATATTCCTCTCGAGCAGCGGCCATCAGCCAGTATATCAAACGATGTAATGTAATATTTTATGATATATATATACGTCCGAGAAGGAACCGAATGCATTTTTGTTCTGTATCCACAGGGCTAAAACTGCAGTATGCCGCATACCTATACGCGTATAGTATAATATAATGCAGATGGTATAGTTCGGGAGTGGCCAAATTTTTTTCCTACAAATATCTACCCCGAATACTACATTATTGTCCTCTGAGGACCTATACGATTATTGTCGATAATGGTCACTGGGATTTATTGGTGGGTTACTGAACGGTAAATGTATATAAATCCTAGTTATATGTGGGATCTACTTTGAAAATTTTCACGATTGATCAGTTACCTAACCTAACCTCGCTATCGATTGTTTGACCGCACCTAGGCTCTGGCGAATCACCCAAAAACTAAACATTATCTATATATTACAGTATGATACAGCAATGTATAAATATATAAAAATTATATTTTATTTTAATGTATGACTGTCATGGTACTTATACAAACCGAAACCAAAATAAATGTATGTACACACAAAGTTCTAGCAGATAGGTATCTTTCTAATCTGCAAAAAGGATTTAATTCTAAAAGGATCAAGTTTTGAATTTTTTTAGATACAATAAAACGTTTTGTTATATACAATAAATATGTATACTATACAGTCGTTATATTATGCTAAATGATACATTAATACATAGTAAGTATATTGCATTATAATTTATAATAGATAATTGTTGGACGGTTTTCTTTCATCATACATCGGGGGAAGTAATTCAACTGTGTGATTTTCAAGTAGGACACTCACACAGTGAAAAACCAATCTTGATGTATGGCAAAATAAAGAATAATATAAATAATAAAAAAAAAAATACAATTACGAAGATTACAACATATAACTGTATTCGATATTTAATAGCAGAGAAAAATCGTAAAATAAATATTGAAGTATACAACAGTATATTACAAACATGAAAATATTGTGTTTTCGTAGGTATAAAAATACATAGGTAGGCATAATATATGTAGGTGTCTGGTGTAATAAGGTATGATATTATAATCACCGAAATAAAATATTTTGTTAGTACCAACTACCAAAAATACTAATTATTTAAAACAAATTAGTATTTATTATGGTAATGCCTTATCTATGTGTACTATATAAATACTTATTATTAATTATTATACTTAGGTAACCCCTTTTTTTAATACAGTGGAGTACTTACATAATATTAGCAAAAAACGGCTTAAATCTAAAAGGTTCAGTTTCTGAATTATTTGAAATACAATTAATATGTTGTATTATGCATAATAAATAATATATGTAATACAGCTTAAAATGTAGA
Organism: Myzus persicae; assembly: GCF_001856785.1. Classification (NCBI taxonomy): domain Eukaryota; kingdom Metazoa; phylum Arthropoda; class Insecta; order Hemiptera; family Aphididae; genus Myzus; species Myzus persicae. Next base: position 24,573 of record NW_019100881.1, on the reverse strand, counting down.
ATAGATCTGATAATCTTTTTTCATCATACATTATGGTAGCTTAATCAACTGTGTGATTTTCAAATACAACACTCACACAGTGAAAAAGTTACCTTGATGTATGACAATTGATGTATGAAAATAAATAACAATATGAAAAAGTTTAAGAAAATACAATTACGATGATGATAACATATAATTGTATTTGATATTTAATGGTAAAGAAAAATCGTAAAATAAATATTGAAGTATATACAAGTATACAACAGTATGTTACAAACATTAAAACAATGTGTTTTTATAAATAAAAATAACAATATACATTCGATAAAATAGTATAATTATTATAGTAGTATAGTACTGTTTAATGTTTATAAACTATGAGAAATAAATTGACGGGTTTTTTTTATGAAATTCCGTAGGTAACAATAACGTCTTTAGATTTCCCCAAAAAGGCTAAAGACGTATGTGTTACCAATAGGAATCTTTCACAAATAATGAATGTTGCTAAAGACGTAGAATCCAGCACCTATTTTCAAAAGGTAAAAATTATAAAACAATTTTTAGCAATCCGTTGCTTACATGATGGATCATAAGAGTAACAAATTTTTTAAACTGAATATGATTTGCAAAAAATGTTAATGTTACCCGAATGATTCCTCATAAATAAAATTTGGCGTACCTATAATACATTATACAATATTAAAATAAATACAAAACTAAAAGTTTGATAATATCTACATTATAGAGGTATTTATAAACGTACACGTTTAAAAAACAAATGTGTGTTTAAATAACAATTTATCGTGCGTTTAAATTGCATATTCGTTTTGTGTAAAATAAAAATATAATCGCGGTATTTATGAGGTTTTGTTTTTATGACATGAAATCAAATAATAGGTATACCTGTTGCGAAGATTGCAGTTACCATCAATCGGTAGTATAAACTCTAGTCATAAATTTAAATGCACTGTTACTAGGAGTTATACTAACGGTCGATGGTCACTTCAGCTGTTTATTATTTGATATTAGTTATTACGATCTACAAATGTTTTTATTGTATTATATATTAATACAACAGTAATCAATAAACAATGCGGCGTAATAGTATAGATAGACAGTATAGTATAAATAATTATTAAGATTACCTCGAGGATTTCTACAGCGTAGTGGCGAGTTCAAGATACGTCGAACAACTCTTTTCTCGACGTCCGCATTACTCGGTTTCTACTGTTCAAAACACGATCTCGTACTGACCCCAAACGCAGAAAGGGTGCGGGTGTGCTTTGTATTGTTCGCGGTTCAGGCAAGTGAGAAGGGATGATGCTGACGCTACACCTGCAGCATGTTACACCTGCCACCTGCTCACGCCAATGATCGTTGCAGAGCGATTTCACCTGTTTCCTCTGAAATATGTCGAAAACGAAACCACGTGGCACGGGGTTTTGCAACCCTCTATAATAGAATAATATACTCAGGAGGTATCTGTTTAGTTAGTTACCTATATTAAATGTATACATAATAATTAATAATAATAACTACACGTCTTTATTTATATTTAAGAAAAAAATTAAAATTAAATGTACTTATTTTGCCACGAAACTGTTCCACTAGGTGAATTGAAAAAATCTGTAAAAAGTTCCCTCACATGAAATGCTTCTTGACTCGCATTTCCGCCTTGAAATTGTATAGTATTTAGAGTAGTTTCATTTAACGGTGTACCTTCAGTATAACGTTCCGACTATACGAAGATTTACCACCGTATATTTTTATAAAGTTATGTAAGACACATGATGCTAGCACAATAAGATCGTATCCCTTCCCTTGACAAAATCCTAAATACGCCACTGAATATAGGTAGTATGGTATGAAGGTCAAAAGTTTTATGTATTTTATGTAAGTTAGGCATGTCAAACTGAAAGTATTAACTGTTCTAAATATCAATAATATAGAATAGTTTATTTTACGGGCACATACAAATTTATCGAAAAAAAACATTTTATACACATTTATAATTGTATTAATTATTTTATTAGAATGGTATTTGGACGTTTCCCTTGTGCCGTGCCTATCCACTCGAAGATCCCCCCCCCCCTGTAAAAATTACGAAAGTGTGCATATTATTATTAGCAGTTAGTTATAAAAGTTAGTAGTATAGTTAGTACTTTAGTAGTAATGAAAATAAAAATATATTAATTTTTTTTATGAAGTCAATACTTCATTAAATTTGATTATTGTACTTTATGGTATATATTATATTAGTATTAAATATTAGTATATTGATTTAATATTGATTTTTCATGCACATAGTATAATATTTTCAAACTATTTAGACTAATTTTAAGCTATTTCAGACGTTCACGAACGAGCATATACCTTTTTAGTAACACTACGATGAAGCATAGAATATTTTATGCGATTTTGCCAAATACACGTTTTCGGAATTTTGTAATTTATTATTTTCACGTATTAGGAGGTACGCCAATTATTTTGATACCTATCAGACACTAGCTCGGTTTTATCAATGTTATCGATTAATAAATAATTCCACATAGGAATAAAGTTCCTATGTTTTAAATACTTAGCATTGGGGGAAAATATAAGATAATTAAGATACAATTCCAAAATTAAAAGGAATTTTCTGTTAAATTTTCAAATATTGCATATATAAAGAAAACATTCTATGAATTTCTGTAACTTAAAATAATTTGCAAATTTTGTGATTTTTACGTATTTTATCGAAATTCGAACTTTAGGTGCTTATATAAAATAAGTTGTGACTGTAAATTTTCAATATTTTTCAAGTGTCAATCTAACAATATATAATGAGTATTGTATTAAATGTTCAAGCTTTTTGACCTAACGAATAAAATTGGCTCAAACAGAGTCGAAATATTTCAAAAAAGGTTATAGTGCATATAAATTGCTAATAAAAACATTCAGTGAAAATGTCATCAATACACAGTTTAGATTATGGTCTTATATAAAATTACTTTAACTACATAAATAACCAAATATATATACATGACAATATTTATAAATTACATACAATTTGCGAGTTTCTATTTTTTGTACGAGGAATTTGAAAATTTCAGTTAGTTCTGGTTACAGTAGTGTATTGATTCTAAATCTTATAAATAAGTTAAACAAATATGTATTAGGGAATGGTTCACAGTGATGTTCAAAGTATACATTTAACATTAAAGTTTTGAGTCTTTGCAATACTTTTGGTAATCGTGCTAAAGAAGGAAACTGATTCGTGAATATAGTGTCTAATTCAAAAATATACTTATAGTAAAAATTATAATCTGGAGTCAATAAGACGAAAACAAAGATATAAAACTGTGCTGATGTAATTTGAAGTGAGTGAAAAAAGTTCACAGATTTTTGCAGGGCTAGACACCGAACATTTTTTTTCCCCGATTTCGGACACCGGTATTGATTTATTGTTGCGATGTCGATTTCGGTTTTGATTACTGCGGTATTGAATTTTTTCGATTTTGTTTTCGGTTCGATACCTCGATTTCGTTTTTTAATGGTTACTAGTACAAAATCGGTTTCAAACATTGGTTTTATGTAAGAACCTGTGTTAATTTTTTATGGTTTTTAGTACATATATTTAATTATGTGTGGTAGTATTATAACTATAGGGCCCGGATTTATACACATTTGTATGTTTTTTCTAAACAATCCAAAAAATAGCTAGGAAAGCTTCAAGTTTGAATTATAGTCAACAGATCCGTAAGAAATCTAGATCCTAGAAAGTTTCATTTTGCATATTTTTGCACATTTTGTAATTTTTGACATGTACTGCATATTTCTGAATTGTATAATTTTTTATTGTACCTATTTATACGGTTTTTAAATGCATAATATGTAATATTTTGCTTATTTTGATTAAAATAACGTATTTATAGTTATATTTATTGTCTATGTATAATTTGATGAAGTCGTTTTATCTTATCTGAGACCTGTCGAAACAAGTATAGTAATCTGTTATTGAGTAGGTTTTCGTGAATCATACATTAGTCGTTTTTGTCGTGATCCGAGCGTGCGAAATTTATTTTCATTTTATTTAATTTATATAGGTATATTTAAATATTAATTTTTCAGATTTAAATTTCAATATGTCGAAAAAACAAAAAAAAAAGACAAATCGTATAAAAAATAAATACTATTACGACGATAAAAGTGTTCGTGGCATCATGACTTACGACATCAACCAGTCTGGCACGAAATTAAAAAAAAAACAAAAGTGTAGAGGCGCTTCTATATACAAGTTCTATTGTTTTAGTGACAACATTATAACAATTGTCGTATAATACAACATTGTAGTGTTACCTTTAACAATAATAATACTATAAGCTGCTGCAGTATTTATATTGTCATAAAATAAGTTTCAATCAGTGATACTGATATGGTTTAATACCATCACAGTTTTCATATTTTTATAATTTTAATATTACTCAGAGTTTTATATACTATACATATATCATGGACGCGAGTGTCATCTTTCATTCGTTCTGTAATATCACGGAGTAAAGCTATATATATATATATATATGTATAACTATTTTGTATAGTTAACGAAATTTATGATAATCGTTTACCACTTGCTCCGTGTACTGTTGCTGCCAGGTCATCGGTAAAGTAAAATAATTTATATTAAATTTTGTTTTACACTTTAAAATTTAAATATAGGTTTACGTAAATTATACTTTTATACTCGGTATAACTAATTGTCTTGTCGAACATCGTACATCCAAATCCTCTCACGTTCCCCCGTTTGGTATAGATCTATCACTACGGATACACAATTACACACAAAATACCAGTAGTGATAGACATAATAATTTAATTGTTACCACGTAACAATACTACGAGTTCTATGTATTGGGTCGGCAAACCAAGTCCGAAAAAAAGAAAAATATACGATAATGATAGTTTAAAATATTGTCAGTCGAAACAACGAAATTACATCTCTAAAACATTTAGTCTTAAATTTTAACTTAAATATTTTGATTGGACTATATATTTTTTTATTTAATTTAAAAAAAAATTGTATTACCTACTTCATAATATAGTTACTCAATTTCCCGCAATTGTAAATTTTAACTTGACATTTATTGACGTTATAATGTCGGGCTTATACTGCTTATAGTAGCCAGAGGTAGTTGTTGTTTGAGCTGTCGAGCTCTTACGAGCAGTTGGTCCGACAACTCGCACGGTACAACGGTTGTACCCATCATACCACCTACAGTTTTTCGAAATTATACTGTAGACACGGATTATTGATACTGATAAATGTATTGTAAATAATTATAAATTGCGTATGACTACCATGGTGAAGGGGTGTGTTGACGACCAGTTCACAAATGCGTGCACAAATCAAATAATAAAGAATAAATAATAATGTGGTTCGATACCGATCGTATATACAAGTCAGGCGGTAGTCAGGCAACGGCTTGCGTAAGGTGGAGGACGGGAGCGTAATCGGGTCACCCAATATAACCTAAACGCAGGAGCACCGAACTCGCGAATACGTACCGTTAAGCAACACTATATACGGCCGCTGATCACAGCAACGACGCGAAAACCACCTGCAGTCTAGTGATCACGCGAGATTTCACGGCGGCACGCGCGCGCGGAGAATGAGAAAACACGAACGTTGCGCTCCGTTCAACCGCTGGAAAAATACGACGACCGGTGGTCACGACGGCCGAGGGCCAAGCTCGCGGGGGGGGGGGACCGAGGAGGGGGAAAGTGTCGCTAGGACACGAGAACGATCATATTATGGAACGTCCGTGCTTTTGGCCGCTTACCCGTTCCGCGTTCGAACAATTGGTCAGGCAGCAGGCTAATCAATATCACTGCGATGATGTCCCTGAACGCACTGGTGTACACACGATGGTGCAGGTCGACAACCTGATGGAGTGGACCTAAATCTGTAGTTTTACTTGTTCGCAGACATCCTACGGCAGAGGTGTTCAAACTTTTTCATCCCGCGGCTACTGTAGTCCCGTAAGTCTTCACAAAATGTTGACGGCTCAAAAATTATAAACGATAAAAAAAATCAATGTTTATATGAATGTAATTTACATTTTATGATTTATACTCATTGTTTATTTACCACATTAGATATAAAAAAAAAAATTAAAGCTATATTTGGCGAATGATTGTTGTATACAATTCAACGTTTCCCAACCGGTGTGCCACGATGATAATGGCAAACGTTTTTCGTAAAAATATTTATTGGTTTTCAATTATACTACGAGGCTCCCTTCGACAACTCCCCCGACGCCCCTGGGAGACGACCGGTCGATTTATTCCGTTGAAATCATCATCTTTCAGACTTCAACTTAATCTACCTCCGACAATCGCACGTGGCAAATATTAGCACTACGACGGTCACTGCGATGTAATTGGAAATAATTCACTAACGAGAGCTACGAATTTAAAGAAAGCAGAAATTTGTCAAGAGAGGTGCAAAAATATTTTCATATTTTCAAAGTGTTGTTTGTGGCATGTTTTTTTCATACGGTTAAGTAATGTAAAAGTTATTTATGAATTTTAATAATATTATGTACATATGCCTTACTCGATTTATTTTATTGAGGTACTTAAAATGCAACTTTAAATTTAAAAAAATGATAATTTTAGGTTATTAAAATGAATATGACACCTAAAAGTTAAAGTAAAAACCACTAAATTTTTTCATATTTTGAGAACTCAAGTCTAAAAACATTAAATTTAATAATTACCAATCGCTTGTGTGTTGTCAAGTATAACTTTTAAAACAAACTTCTAAACTAATCACCAGTTATAAAAAAAACTAGAAAACAACCAAAAATAATGTTAAAAAAGGTTAGTTCTTTTACTAATCGGTTAATATCATTCGGTTTCTGCTGCAGGTAAAAAATCAACTACTTATTATTATATCTGTTAACTGCAGCTGCAGCCAGCAGCTTTACCATAAAATGATAATTCTTAAAATAAAAAATTTGAAGAAAACAAATTTGTGATATTTTATATTACGTAATAATTATAATGATTGCCCCCCCTACCAAAAAAAAGCCAATTAAGGGGCAACTGTCACTACTTGCCCATCCACCACCATCTAGAATCTAAAAACGAGAAATTAAATGTGGCTTAATAATTTTAGAGGACGACTCATCAAAATAACTAATAAGTACGCGAACAATTCCTTTACACATTTATAGTGTCGATGAAAGCCTAAAATAATAATATTTGTAATTTTCAATGACGATAAACATTATCTACGTTCTCTAAATGAACTTTCGTACTTTATACACTGCTATCGTATTATACACTGTGGACAAGTGGGTAGGTAACGTGTTTAATCAATGTTACGGTCTTCAGTCTTCAGTGTATGTCTAGTTACTGTTCTAGTTTTCTGGCGAGCGTAATTATTTGCATCGTTTTTTTCTTCATATCTACATCGAAATTTTGTTGTTTTTTTTATAAAATTGTTTAGAATGCCTAAAGTTGTAAGTTCAATCAATTATAAGGTAGCTGCATATTTAAAAGAATTTCCGAATGAAACATTTCAAAGTGATGGGAAAGTTTTATACTGTAAATGTTGTGAAAAATCGGTGTGCTATCATTACGTCAGTTGATGTGGAACGTTCATTCAGTCAATACAAAATCATTTTACGACCAAATCGCCGCCATTTTACGTTTTTAAATCTTAGAGAATATGTAGTTTGCATTGTTTTAATAATTATTAATTAGATAAGAGATAAGATTTTTATACTTACTTTTGGTACTTATTTTTTCTGTTAAGCGGTTATTACATATTTTGATTTTTTTTTACATATTTCAATAAAAATAAGTACATATTTATGTACATATTTTGATTTTTTTATTACAATAAAATCCGTTCCCTAGTAATCACTAATCAGTATTAAGTATAATATTATCACGCGACACGCACAAGTACACAACAATACTGCTGAACTGCTCAAGCTCAAGACAAACGGAAATTCAATTTTGGATTTAGATGTTGCAAGATGTGAATGTATGTTGAACTGTTTTTATTGTACTAAAATTATTACTGTGCTTCAGGCGTCTGGATTTATGTCATATATTATTAAGGTAAGAACTAGGGCTCGGATCGGATTCGTATGTACCTAAATATAGAATAGGTAAGGAATTATCTGAATTTGACAAGTGATGAATACGTTTCAAAAGGTTCTAAAATGTTTACAGTTACCGATTAAATGTATAGCAAAGGTTTGTACTACAATTTTGAAAAAAACTTTATGCCTACTGAACTATCCCTATCTAGTTGATTTTCATGTAGATGTGAATACATTAATATAAACATTGCTGTTTAATTTTTAGTGATTATTCGTCATAGGTAGATACTTCATTTCAATCTAAAGATGTACATATTATGTCATTACCTATCATAGGTACATATTATAGTCCATGTCCATTGCATTATTATAATAAATATAATAGGTAGGTACCATAATTGTTATCATGGTACCTATAATTGATAATATTATTATCTTGAAAACTTAACAATTTTTTATTTTTGAATTTTTTAAAATACCTATATATAAATTATTCAGATTTCAAAAACTTGTAATACTTCTTCATATATTTTACTATTTAATATGATATGTATCCAAGTCATACTAATGATAATTTATTGTTAACATACATATGGAATTATATTTGATTTTTTTTGTTACTTATTATTTTATTGCTTATTATATTTATAAGTATATTATATCCATAGTAGATTAATTATTTAAATATAATTTTCATGTTTTTGTGCTTTTTTTCTGTGCATATTATTTGCAATTCACCAAGATACACATTTGTATTATCATTCCAAAAATAATTATATTCTATTCATAATTTTCAATGATTTATCAATGGATTAAGTATTGTTAATCTATAGTAAAAATGTCTTAAAGGTATTCTAACATTTATAACTGCTTCAAAAATCACTATTAGGTACTGAAATTGTAGTCATTTTAAATATAATTATTACTTTTTAATTTAATGAAATCAGTTAAAAATCATCTTTTTATTGTGTTACCTACTAATTACCTTCAATTTATTTTATTTTATAATGAGCCATACTTTTCTGTGATTTTAATGTCTATAAGTACTATTATATTTCTTTCTCCATAATATACATACATAGTATTGTATATCCATATTGTATTTATTGTATTCAATTTGCTAATACATCATTCATTATCATTATATTATTTTTTTATCATTCACTTATTCAATTTTTAAGCTTGGTTAATTTGATGTGGTACCTAAATGGTAATAATGTAATTCACATTATTATTTATTATTTTAAATTAATTATCATTAGACCTCTACCATGACATAGTGTCTGCAAGCCAAAAATGATATATTGGAGACGTATTAATAAATTGATAAACAAATTAACATTACCAACATTCAAGTTAATAAATCCAAGTAGGTGCCTTAATTGACTGCTGGAAAAATTTAAACTTAAAAGTAACATATTATGTGTTTGTTTAGTATACAATATATTATTGTGTAGAAAAATGTAAAGTAGTTTATTTAAAAAATACTATGACTAAGATGTGAAGAAATATATATTTTAAGATTATTTAACTATAATATTACCATAATTTTAGTTACTTATCAAGATTTTTTTTATAATTCTGTAGTGTCATCAATTATTGAAACAATTTAACACATTTTGTTAATTAAAATGGCTTTATACATTTAAAGTTAGAATACCTAATGATATTAAAACCAAACCTATCTAATGAATTTCTCTTTGCTTTGAAACAACTTTCAAAATGTAATACAGTGGACGCCGCTTATAATACTAACATTGGGACCAGCACAAAGTGAGACTTATAACCGAATGACTTTTATAGGTGAAGTGGGAAAAAAAATTAATTACATATTTATGAATTTTATTTTACTACATATTTTTCTTTAATTTTAATACTCTAATACATATTACATATGTCATACGTAATATTGAATAAATTAAAAAAATTCTGATAAAAAAATTGAAATTACTATACATGTAAAAAATGAATGTATGCATTAATAAAAAATTATAAAAGATGTATAATGTACCTATTTATTATTTATGAAAAAAAATTGTGATTTAGTTTTTTTTTAGTTATTACTTATTAACCTTTATTAACTAATATTCCGGAAATATATTGGAAAATGTGAAAGACGATACAATTTGTTGTACATACACACATAATAAAGCAAAAAACATTAATTTATTTCTAAATTTTGACCAAAAATGTTTATTATTTACCATTTTTTTTTTACAAAATTTGAGTTTTATAACCGAATTTTTTATAACGGATTTAGATACGTCCGGACCGTTTCAGACAATTTTGAGTCTAATAAGCAACTGAACCTTATATCCGTGAGTCTTATAAGCGGCGTCCACTGTATTATTCTTAGTTTTCGATTTTAACTACCTAACTAATTCCTTTTAGAAAATTCTAAATTATGAGTAATCTTATTGTTTAGTTAATATTTGTATTTTCAGTATAATATTGGCAAGCATACATTTTTAATTTTAGAATTGTCAAAACTACCTATATGTATATTATTATTTATTATAAATCAAAATATTTCCAAGTGTTCACAATAGTTATCAACTTAGTAATATTAGATGTAAAATATGAAGTGTATAAAATAATTTTTATTAAAATATTGCAGCTTATATTATACACATGTATTTAAATCTTGTGATTATAAAGGTTTCTGAATATTTGTAAGTACATAAAAGGATAAAAATAAAGTATATAAAATGTTTAAAATTGAATGTAGATGTACCAGATTATTTATAATGTTACATTTTTATTTTTTGGGGCTTGGATGTTGTTGCAGTAAATATACATATACTATTAAACTTCTTAGACTTAATTTTACAAAGTATACTTTTTATTCATATTATAGCTTGTTACAGTGTTGTAGCTATCTAATAAGACCATGTATACATATTACATTATATATTTGTATAGAAACAATTTTAAGTTTGATAAGCATAATTAAACAAAATAAATGATGGTAATTCAATCAATTTTCCCAATTTCCCTTCAAAAATATACATAAGTTTTAAGTTGAGAAACAGAATTAAGTATATTGAGTAAATTTGAAAAAGAAAAAAAATTCATATAAATACAACCTAACTTGAGATTCAATTATTTACAACTAAAATATTTATGGAACAAGTACAATGTAAATATTGTAAACTGACAATAAATTTGAAAAACAATAAATAGTAGTAAACTTTACAAAATCCGAGCCCTATTTATTATTATTATTGGGATTTTAATATTTGGTAATATCAAATCTTTATGCTGTGAAATGGTTATTTTTTTGCAAACATTGTCTGATTTTATAGCATCATTTAACGTTATGTTTTACGCAAAATTTAATCATTCAATTTTTAGTAAAAATGTGATCTTCTTGCAGTTTTTAGAAATGAAATACCATTTATTTATTTTGCTGATACCTACCACAGAAGTAAAGGAATCCAATTATGCAAGTACAAAAACAAATTTTACAGGAGAGATAAAACAAAATAATATTATATGATTTTTGGTCAAATATTTCTGTTTGTTTTTGAAACTTTTTTTGTAAACAAAATTGGGCTAACAATTTAATTTGTAGTAACTGCCAAATAATAAATAATATGATAAATATGATTGATTTGGTAGTTGTTTATAATAGTATATCATGAGTTCATTGTCATATGGAAAATCACATGATGTTGAAGCTAAGATATCATACCTACATTGAATTACAATTAAATACTTCAACAATATTATTTTGTATGATTACATCCTGAACCAGTTGATAACTGGACATGTTATACTATTGTATTGTGTTACTTTACTTCTGTGGTATAATAATAATAGTAATACAATTCTCACATAAATTGTCAACAGTTTTAATAGTTAAAAAAGGACTTGTATAATGCTGCTGCCGATACCTATGTATTATACAATATTAATATGTTTACAAAACCAAAATGTTCATAATATCTATATTATATTGTTAGTTTAAATATAATATATGATTATTAAGACAGTATATAACTGCCTTTATATTTTGTAGTTATATAATAATAAAATATTTTTAATTCTATAATATTATTACACTGTACAAAATAAAAAACAAATTTGGGTGTGAATAACAATTTATTATGCATTTAAATATTGCATATTCGTATTATGTAAAATAAAAATACACAATTCTAATAACATTATATTACTTTTTATTTATAGTTATATATTTCTTATATATATATGAGCTGAAATAGTAATAATTGAAAATATTTACCACAGTGTATTTCTTTCTTCATCAGTTTTTCTGTCCCGTGTTACTCGAGCTTTAGGATCATCTTTTAGTTAGAGTCGTGAATTTTTTAATGACAATGTACCGCAATGTGGGCCAGTAAGTGATCTTTAAACATAAAAAAATTAATTTTATGAGCAGAAACTTCATAAAAAGTAAATTTGAAGCAATTTTTTATTTTACTTTTTTAACAAATACAAAAGTCATTGACATTGAAAGACATATTCACACTGAGTTGCATAAGTAGAGTGTTAGTGAATTCCAACAAATGTATTATCTCAGATTGTGGAACAAATAAACTTTTTTCTGGAAACCAAAAGAATTTATTCAAAAATGATACTAAATAATGTACCTAAATGCATTTTGGTATTGAAAAAACTTACATTGTAAAGGGTAGAGAACACAAAAATATCTTTGAATATTTATAATTAATACCATAGAAAACCCTCAGTCTGTTTCCTCAATAACAAACATATTTTCAAAAGGAAACAATTATAGAACAATTTTTACATATCCGTTGTTTAAATGATGCATCATAAGAGTGGCAAAAATATTTTACTGAATATGATTTATATGTTACGAGTAAAATGAGTTTATGCCACCCGAATGAGCCATCATTAAGGCAGTTGCTGATACCTGTACTTTATACAATATTAAAATATATTCAATACTAAAATGTTTATAATATCTATAATGTACAGTGATTTTATATATATTATTATAATGATAATATGTTTCTTATTCTATAATATTATTATAATATACAATATTAAAAAACAAATTTGGGTTTGAATGACAATTTATTATGCATTTAATTATTGCATATTCGTATTATGTAAAATAAAAATACACAATAATAGAACAATTTTTTCAAATCCGTTGTTTAAATGATGCCTCATAAGAGTGGCAAAAACCCTTAACTCAATATGATTTATATGTTACTAGCCAAATGAGTTTATGCCACCCGAATGAACCATCAATAATGCAGATGCTGATACCTATATATATATTACTACATAAAAATGAATAAAAAACCAGAATTTTAATAATATCTATATTATACAGTTATTTTAAATATATTATATGATTATTAAGACAGTATATAACTGCAGTTATAACAAAAGTTTTAGTTATCATCAATCGTTAGTATAAACTCTAAACACAATTTATAAATGCACTGTCACTTAAAGTTATACTAACAGTCGGTGGTAACCTCTGCTGTACATTATTATTTATTAGTTATTATGATATACAAATGATTTCATAATATTATATATTAATTAATCGATGATAAATAAACAACGCGGTATGATAGTGTAATGTATATAACTATTAAGATAACCTGAAGCATAGTGGTGAATTCGAAATATATTGAACAAGTCTTCTCTCAACGTTCGCATTGCTCGTTTTCTACTCTTCAAAACACGGTCATGAACTGGCTCCAAATGCGGAAAGAGCTTAGGTGTACTGTGTACTGTGTGTAGGAGGTCAGTAGAATAAGAAGCAATTATAATGAAGCTACACCAGCCACGCCCTCGCGCCAATGATCGTGTGTATTGCGATTTCATGCGATTCGTCTGAAATTATTCATTGAATATGAAATCATGGGTTTTACAATTTTTCATACAAAGTTTTTAATATATGTTCTAAACTTAAATATTATATTATAAAATATTAAGTCATACTTTATATTAAGCATCTTTTTCCCGTTATTTATGCTAGGCCAACATTAAAACATTAGAAATGAATATCGTATAATAATTATTTAATACTTTTCGAAACATACAATTTTTTTAAGAAATAATTACTAAGTTAAATGTTTATCATGGTAAAAATCATAAATAATATGACTTACTATAATAAGTTTGTGTTGTTTACACCTAATATTACATTTTAATTTATAATAGATGATTGGTTTGACAGTTTTTTTCATCATACATTATGGGAACTAATTCAACTGTGTGATTTTCAAATACAACACTCACACACTGAAAAAGTAACCTTGATGTATGACAAAATAGGTAATAATATTAAAAATCTTAAGAAAATACCTTTGCAAAGATTATAACATACGTGTAACTGCATACAATAGTAATGTCAAAGAAAAATAGTAATATAACAATTTGAGTATACAATAGTATGTTACAAACATGAAAATATTATGTTTTCGCAAATAAAAATAATAATTTACATAGATACGATAAAACAGTAAAAGTATTATAATAATATACTGTTATATATTTGGATACTTTGAGAAATTGAGAAAAAAAATTGTTGACTTTTTTATGAAATTCTGTAGAAAATTTAAATTATTAAATATGTTATTTAATTTTCAATACATTTAGGTACATAATAATCAAATGTTTCTTATTGAAAAATATTAATATGTTCAAGCTTATACCATTAAATTTGTGTTTGAATAACAATTTATTATGCATTTAAATTTATTTAGACTTTATTTAGACTTATGCACTGTCACTAAGAGTTATACCAACAGTTGATGGTAACCATTGAACAAATATTCTCTCAACAATTCGCATTGCTCGGTTTCTACGCTGTTCAAAACACGGTCTTGAACTGGCTACAAACGCGGAAAGAGCTTGGGTGCACAGTGTACTGTGTGTAGAAGGTCAGTCTCCAGTATGAAGCAATGATAATGAAGCTACACCAGCCATCCGCTCACGCCAAAGATCGTCTGCAGTGCGTTTTCACCAGATTCCTCTGAAATTATATGTCGAATATGAAATCATGGGTTTTACAATTTTTCATACAAAGTTTTCAATATCTGATCTATACTTAAATATTATATTATAAAATATTAAGTCATACCTTATATTAAACATATCTTTCCCGTTATTTATGATAGGTAAATATTAAAACATTTGAAATCAATATCGCACAATTATAATTTAACACTTTTCGAAACATACAATTTTTTTAAGAAATAATTACTAAGTTAAATGTTTATCATGGTAATAATCATAAATAACTTACTATAATAATTAATAAGTTTGTGTAGTTTACATCTAATATTACATTTTAATTTTTAATAGATGATTGGTTTGACAGTTTTTTTCATCATACATTATGGTCACTAATTCAAGTGTGTGATTTTCAAATACAACACTCACACACTGAAAAAGGAACCTTGATGTATGACAAAATAGGTAATAATATTAAAAATCTTAAGAAAATACCATTAGGAA
>NW_019100881.1:3921-6905 GCF_001856785.1 Myzus persicae | reverse complement strand
ATAATATTACATTTTAATTTATAATAAATGATTTGTTCGACGGTTTTTTTTCATTATACATTATGGGAACTAATTCAACTGTGTGATTTTCAAATGCAACACTCACACAGTGAAATAGTTACCTTGATGTATGACAAAATAGGTAATGATATGAACATTTTTTTTTTTATTGATGAAATTCCATGTTAAATATTTTTTCTCATAATAATGTATACTTTTTTAAAGAATTGGGTGTTAAGTTATAAAATAATCAAATAAATAAACTATTTTGTAAGTTGCAGTTAAAAAAATACTGATTATGAAAAACAATTTAGTATACATTATAAATTATGATAATGCTATGCTTACCAATATTTACTATATACATATTCACTAATAAATATTTTCTAAATATTTGCATATTACTAAAGTTATTTAACCTAATATTTTTTAACAAAGAAAAACACATAATATTAGCAAAAACTACTTAAATCTCTAAGGCTAAAGTTAAAAATTATTTGAAATACAATAATACGTTTTCTTAGTTACAATAAATACATATAATACAACTGTTCCATTAAATGATCCCTTAATACATTATAAGTATAGTACATTAAAATTTATAAAAGATAGTTGGTTCGACGGGTTTTTTTATCATACATTATGGGCACTAATTCAACTGTGTGATTTTCAAATACAACACTCACACAGTGAAAAATCCACCCAAATGCATGAAAAAATAAATAATTATGTGAAGAATAATAAGAAAATAACACTATGAAGATTATAACATACGTATAACTGCATACAATATTTAATGTCAAAGAAAAATAGTAAAATAAATATTACAATTTACAATAGTATAATTACAAACATGGAAATATTGTGTTTTGATGATCAAAAATAAAAATATACATGCATAACTTAATTTAATATAATTATGATGTTTAATATTTGTATACTATGAAAAATTGAGAAATAAAGTGACGGGTTTTTTTATGAAATTTCGTAGGGAATAATAGCGTCATTAGATTTCCACAAAATGAATAAAGTTAACTGTGTATGTCAAATAAGAATTTTTCACAAATAAAAAATTGTCTTACAGACGTAGACTTATCAAAGTCTAGTATTTTTTAATTTAAGACAGCTGGTATACAAAAGAAATTTACCGGCGCTATCAAATCCCAAAGAATACTAAACAATGTAAGTGCATTTGAGTATTTACAAAATATCCGGGGTAAAGGGTAGAGAATACAGAAGTATGTTGGAATATTTATATTTTTTATAATCAATAGCAAAGAATACCCGCATCCCTTTACCCCGAATCCAACACATATTTTCAAAAGGAAACATAATAGAACAATTTTCACAAATCCGTTGTTTAAATGATGCATCATAAGGGGAGCAAAAACTCTATACTGAATATGATTTATGTTACTGGCAAAAGAGGCTATGCCCCCCGAATGAGAAATCATTTATGCTGCTGCTGATACCTATATATTATACAATATCAATATGTATACAAAACTAAAATGTTAATAATATCTATAATTATTAAGACAGTTAATAACTGCCTTTATTTTTTGTAGTTATATAATAATAAAATGTTTTTAATTCTATAATATTATTTTATTATGGTATGGTACAATATGAAAACAAATTTGGGTTTGAATAACAATTTATTATGCATTTAAATATTGCATATTCGTATTTAGTAAAATAAAAATACAATCTCGGTGTTTATGAAGTAAAATAGTAATAGATAAAAATATTTACCTCAGTGTATTTCTTTCTTCATCAATTTTTCGGTCCCGTGTTACTCGAGCATTGGGATCATATTTAAGTTTGAGCAGTGCATTTTTTAGTGCCAATGTACCGCAATGTGGGCCAGTAAGTGATCTTTAAACATAAAAAAATTAATTTTATGAGCAGTAACTTCATAAAAAGTAAATTTGAAGCAATTTTATATTTTACTTTTTTAACAAATACAAAAGTCATTGACATTGAAAGACATATTCACACTGAGTAGCATAAGTAGAGTGTTAGTGAATTCCAACAAATGTATTATCTCAGATTGTGGAACAAATAAACTTTTTTCTGGAAACCAAAAGAATTTATTCAAAAATGATACTAAATAATGTACCTAAATGCATTTTGGTATTGAAAAAACTTACATTGTAGAGGGTAGAGAACACAGAAATATCTTTGAATATTTATAATTAATACCATAGAAAAACCGCAGTTTGTTTCCTCAATAACAAACATATTTTCAAAAGGAAACAATTATAGAACAATTTTTACATATCCGTTGTTTAAATGATACATCATAAGAGTGACAAAA
Source organism: Myzus persicae (assembly GCF_001856785.1). Classification (NCBI taxonomy): domain Eukaryota; kingdom Metazoa; phylum Arthropoda; class Insecta; order Hemiptera; family Aphididae; genus Myzus; species Myzus persicae. The sequence goes on along the minus strand of NW_019100881.1, from coordinate 4,585 downwards.
GCATTTTACTGAATATGATTTATATGTTACGAGCAAAATGAGTTTATGCCACCCGAATGAGCCATCATTAAGGCAGTTGCTGATACCTGTACTTTATACAATATTAAAATATATTCAATACTAAAATCTTTATAATATCTATAATATAAAGTGATTTTATATATATAGTATTATAATAATAAAATGTTTCTAATTCTATAATATTATTATAATATACAATATTAAAAAACAAATTTGGGTTTGAATAACAATTTATTATGCACTTAAATATTGCATAGGTATTATGTAAAATTAAAATACACAATTATAGAACAATTTTTTCAAATCCGTTGTTTAAATGATGCATCATAAGAGTGGCAAAAACATACCACTGAATATGATTTATATGTTACGAGCCAAATGAGTTTGCCACCCGAATGAGCCATCATTAATGCAGCTGCTGATACCTATATATATATATATATTACTACATAAAAATGAATAAAAAACCAGAATTTTAATAATATCTATATTATACAGTTATTTTAAATATATTATATGATTATTAAGACAGTATATAACTGCAATTATAACAAAAGTTGTAGTTATCATCAATTGTTAGTATAAACTCTAAACACAATTTATAAATGCACTGTCACTTAAAGTTATACTAACAGTCGGTGGT
>NW_019100881.1:0-3334 GCF_001856785.1 Myzus persicae | reverse complement strand
TATAATAATTAATAAGTTTGTGTTGTTTACATCTAATATTACATTTTAATTTATAATAGATGATTGGTTTGACAGTTTTTTCATCATACATTATGGCCACTAATTCAAGTGTGTGATTTTCAAATACAACACTCACACACTGAAAAAGGAACCTTGATGTATGACAAAATAGGTAATAATATTAAAAATCTTAAGAAAATACCATTACGAAGATTATAACATACGTATAACTGCATTCAATATTTAATGTCAAAGAAAAATCGTAAAATAAATATTACCTTTACAATAGTATAATTACAAACATGGAAATATTGTGTTTTGATTCAAAAATAAAAATATACATGCACACAATAATATAATGCAATTGTGATGTTTAATATTTGTACACTATGAAAAAACGAGAAGCAAAGTGACGATTTTTTTTATGAAATTCCGTAGGAAATACTAGCGTCATAAGATTTCTAGAAAATGAATAAAGTTAACTGTGTAAGTCCAATTGGAATTTAAAATAGGATATTGAATATCCGAATTGAACTATTAAAGAAAATTGTATTCATATCGTAATATATTTTATAAAATAATATAAATACAAATACGTAACTTAAAAAAAGATATAGTTAAAACTCCTTATAACGGACCTCATATAAGATGGACATTTCATAACAAACGAATATAACTATAGTCCCTTGTACGAAAACTATTTTAAAATAGAAATATCGGTTGATATCAAGGAAAACGTTGTAACGATATTTTACTTTAGTTTGACTCAAATAAATAAATCTATTATTTTTCTTTTTTTATCCTACTTTAAATATTAGAAAAAAACGACCTGTGGATAAAATGATGTATTTAATAACAGGATGGTAGTATTAATTATAATAATATGTTCTATAATATTCGAAATTAATTAATTGCTACTTTTTATTTATAGTTACATATTTCTTGTATAGAAGTGAGTAGAAATAGTAATAATTGGAAATATTTACCTCAGTGTATTTCTTTCTCCATCAGTTTTTGTGTCCCGTATTACTCGAGCATTAGGATCATCTTTTAGTTTGAGCAGTGAATTTGTCTGGTTAAAAACAAAAGTCATTGACGTTGAAAGACATATTCACACTGTGTGGCATTAGTAGAGTGTTAGTGAATTCCAAGAAATGTATCATCTCAGATTGTGGAACAAATAAACATTTTTCTGAAAAAAAGAATTAATTCAAAAATGATACTAAATAATGTACCTAAATGCATTTTGGTATTGAAAAAACTTACATTGTAAAGGGTAGAGAACACAAAAATATCTTTGAATATTTATAATTAATACCATAGAAAACCCTCAGTCTGTTTCCTCAATAACAAACATATTTTCAAAAGGAAACAATTATAGAACAATTTTTTTGAATCTGTTGTTTAAATGATGCATCGTAAGGGTGGCAAAACTATTTGACTGAATATGATTTATATGTAACTAGCCAAATGAGTTTATTGTTTATACCAACCAAATGAGCCATCATTAATGCATCTGCTGATACCTATATATTATATAATATTAAAATATAGACAATACTAAAATGTTTATAATATCTACAATATAATGTGATTTTATATTTATGTTATTATAATAATAAAATATTTCTAATTCTATAATATTATTATAGTATACAATATTAAAAAACAAATTTGGGTTTGAAAAACAATTTATTATGCACTTAAATATTTCATAGGTATTCGTATTATGTCAAATAAAAATACACGATTATAGAACATAATCATAGAACAATTTTTTCAAAGCCTTTGTTTAAATGATGCATCATGAGACTGACAAAACTATCTGACTGAATATGATTTATATGTTACTAGCCAAATGAGTTTCTGCCACTCGAATGAGAAATCATTATTGATGCTGCTGATACCTATATATTATACAATATTAAAATGTATACAAAACCAAAATGTCAATAATATCTAAATTATATAGTTATTTTAAATATATATTTATATTATATGATTTTTAGGACACTACATAACTGTTTTTATATTTTGTAGTTATGTAATAATAAAATGTTTCTTATTCTATAATATTATAATATACAATATTAAAAACAAATTTTGTTTAAATAACAATTTATTAGGAATTTAAATATTGCATGTTCGTATTATGTAAGGTAAAAATACAATCTCCGTGTTTATGAAGTAAAATTGAATAATTTAGCTTTTGCAGTTGGGCAGCTACCAACAATCGGTGTTATAACCGTCCGTCGCAATTTTTAAATGCACTGTCACGTCAAGTTATACCAACAGTCGATGGTAACTTCAGCTGTATTTTATTATTTATTAGTTATTATGATATACGAATGATTTTATAATATTGTATATTAATACATCAGAATTAATTACTAAGTTAAATGTTTATCATGGCAACAATCATAAATAATATGACTTACAATACGAAGTTTATGTTGTGTACATCTAATATTACATTTTAATTTATAATAGACGATTTGTTCGACGGTTTTTTTGATCATACATTATAGGAACTAATTCAACTGTGTGATTTTCAAATACAACACTCACACAGTGAAAAAGTTACCTTGATGTATGACAAAATAGGTAATAATTAGAGCAAGGACTTTCATGCACTAAAAAATCATCAAATATGCATTTAAAAATATGCGCTTACGCATCAAAAAATTAAAAATATGCGGTTAAATATGCCCTTAAAAAAATCAATTTTATTATTATTCTATATAAGTTTTAACTATATTTATATTATTAAATTCATTTGGAATCTGTTTTGAGTGTTGGATTCCATTTCTTCATTTATTCTGCACATAATAAAACAAAAAAGGTATTTACCGACCATTATTATTATTTCAAGATAACATTTATCTTTATCGTCTTTATGAGTTTATAACAATTGTTGACCTTAGTTCATGAAAAAAGGTTCACCGAAGAGCTTGATTTTCGATAAACCATCAAAATATGCACTAAAAACTTTTAGCTTTTGGTCACAACGTTGTGAAAGGTATTGTGTACTTACTCTGCATACGCTTAACTAAAGCATAAAAATAGGTAAATATTAAAACATTTGAAATCAATATCACACAATTATAATTTAACACTTTTCGAAACATACAATTTTTTTGAGAAATAATTACTAAGTTAAATATTTATCATGGTAATAATCATAAATAACTTACTATAATAATTAATAAGTTTGTGTTGTTTACATCTAATATTACATTTTAATTTATAATAAATGATTGGTTTGACAGTTTTTTTCATCATACATTATGGCCACTAATTCAAGTGTGTGATTTTCAAATACAACACTCACACA
>NW_019100880.1:601813-605193 GCF_001856785.1 Myzus persicae | reverse complement strand
GCAGCGCAGTGGGTTAAGTAGGTCCTGCAGAGACGTTTCTGCGCTTGTGCGGCAGGGAAACGCTGCGGTAGGCTGTTGGGCAGGCCTAGCGCACAGGACCAGTTGCGGTTGGTCGTGGGCGTGTCTAGGCGCACGTGACTAGCTGCGGTTAGCCGGTGGGCGTGGCTTATCTGCACGTGATCGTTGTCGGTAGCTTTGTAGGACGTAATAAGCTTCTGCGGGCGCGTGGCTCGTCTGATTGGCTGGTGGGCGTGTCTGGATCACACGAGCTCACACGGGAACAGAGTCGGCTGCGATACGGAGCGACCTGCTGCGGTGTACGTCCGTGCTTATCGGAGTACACGACTCGACTATAGTATAAGCGTACCTGCTAGAACATTACATATAATATGCTATTTACCAATTTATTATTTACGGTAACATACCGAACAATTTAGTCACAATTCACAATAATATTATATTGTGTTTATATACCTAATATTGTACATATTTTGTACCAAAAATTGGCCATCAATATTGAATGACAGGGTCTAGGACACTTCGGCGCCATCGTTTCGTCGCCGACATTTCTCGAGTTAAATATACCAGTATACCACCACAACTCGTACCAGAATATACCAGAGATCCAGCAGTGACACCACCAATAAGAAATAATTTACAGTGATGCCTTGTTAGCGGCACTCGTCGCTACGCTCCTCGGCGCCGTCTCTCCACTCCGCAAATCGAAAATATCCCTCGACTTGCTATGCAACACCACCTAAAGTTGGTCACAGTGTAACCGCTGTTATACCATAGAACAACCACTCTTATCATTCAAAAGCTCATCACTACCGCTATCAAAATCGGGATATCTGTCCGTAATCGGTAGCGGCGAATCGGTCGGCGGCGAAACGTCCGGGTCCGTGAATAACATATTATACCGTTCTATTTATACATGGGAAAAATATTATTTCTTTTCTAATTTTTGTTAATTTTCGAGAAGCGATAGCTATTATAGGACTATCGCTATAGCTGTATTAAACCTATCTCGTAAAGTTTATCGTCATTGAATGAATCGTATTCGTACATTCTGTAATGGGTATCGTACATTCGTATTCGTACCGTTACCGTAACCGTATTGACCGTTTTATACTAAATTATAATATTAAAATATTATTTTACTTATTGTTTGATGTTCTCGGGAGTACGTTTCTTTTGAGATTGTGATTTAGATTTTTAATGAATTATTTAGTTCAAATATGTTTGAAATATACAAATTTAATTGTTCTTTTTTTTATGTTTGTAATTATTAAAATTACAATGGGTCTGTTTGTCATCAAATATTTGAGCCCCCCTCAATATTTCACAAGATCTCCGCCTATGCGCGGTATTCCATTTGATCGCCATAGATATGTACATAATTACTATTATTAATAACATTACTCCCTAATTAGATGTCTAATATAATTAGTATGGAATAGTGAGACGGAACGTAACCGCGAATTTGAATCTAAAATAATTGCAATTCATGCAAGTCCTTGCTGCGAGATTGTTGATTTTCAGAATAGCCCAGGTATCACTAAAAATGATGACAGATATATAAAATATCTGCTTCCAGGGACTCGAACCGTACCGAGAATAGAACGAAATAGTTATCAATAATAATTACTAACTAAAATAATTGTAAAATCGTAGAATCGTAAATCTGTAAAAGTTTGTCAATATACCGACTAAGAATATTACTATACGTACAACAGTCATAAATCAAACTACAAATTCTAATTTCCATGTACTCGAAAGTAAGTCTGGTACCTGTGTAATTATTATTGAATCGCAATTCTCGAAATACCTATCTGATGCAGATTGTAGCATAGATAAAAATATATTCTATATTGAATCTTTATGATTGTTTATGTATATTATCGGGATGCCAATAATATTTCATTATGATTTCTGAAAATAACAACAATTTGTAGATTTATTCGAGATCAAAAGCTTAGGTATCAATTTTTAGGCCGGGGGGGGGGTGGTTTTTAACGGGCTACGTGGAAAAATAACATTTAAATGATACACAGAGAGCCCGCCGTTTCAGGTGTAATCATTCTGAACTTGGATAAGCGTTTCATAGTAATTATTATCATTAAATACTTACCTGTCTAATATGAAAAATGGTAACATAAAATAATGTGTCGTTTGCTCTTCATATAGTTTTAGTCTTTAGACCGTCTGTACGACTGTACTAGTGAACTGCTCTCCCTTGCTGCCATTTTAATTAAAATGTGTATTTTTATAACATAAAAAACTCAAACATCGGTCTTCCTGGCGTGTCCAAAATATATTCTTATATTTTTTTCAATACGAGTCTAAAAAATTGAGAATTAAAAATAAGAGTACCCAAGCACCTATTGCAATAAATGTATTATAAAATAAATTATTGTAGTCGTTAGGCTATAAACCAACATTTTTTTTCACAAATATTAGTTTGGATACCCATTTGTATTAAATGTACGTACGTTTTACCGCAATTTTATTTTTTATTTCATAACATATAATATAATAAAACTACATATTATAGTCACACGAATGTAATACTATATTTTTATAGTTTTAGTGTTAATATTACACGATGAACAACCTAAATGTTGAAATATTTACACATAACAAATACCCATCGTTAAATAGAGGTAATACAGGTTCTTGATATGACAATTTGTCAACCCCGTGACTGCTTATACACACACGTATTTTTCATATACCTTTAAACCTATAGTTATACGAACTCTTTAATAAATTAATTATTTAATTATTTAATTTGTATACCTACATTAATTTATTCAATTACGTTTTGCCATCAGCTACATAGTGAGTATGTAATATGTACTGTAATATCTCGTTTGTTCTAATTATGTTTTTGCAAACCAATTATAAACGACATTAATTATTTTCCACGGAACTCCTTTAAAAATAAAACGCATATAATTTATATTATATATTGCATATACTATAATATAGGTTGTAACTTTAAATCAGACAGGCGAGCAAGCATACTGTCATGTACCAATGCACTGGGTTATATAATAATAATAATATATACACTTAAAAGCTAACAGCGACACGTACCCACGTAGATATCATAAATTTGACAAAATAAAATACAAAGGTGCAATAAAATATAGCATTCTAATTAAATCGTCATCGTAGCGTGTAAATGCGTTTGAATATTATTTATACCGCGTTCATTGAGTGAATACAGATCTGTAAAGTACAACCATCTAACTAGGGCCATTGACAGGGGGGGGGGAGGTTAGGGGTTCAACACGGAAGGTATGTAAGCGTGTGTTTATTATACTAATCAATTAATTATAATATGTAATTATCACGACGATGCCCCCCCCCCCCCC
>NW_019100880.1:598363-600811 GCF_001856785.1 Myzus persicae | reverse complement strand
TCCACAAGACGTTTCCAAATGTTTTATTGAAGACTTTATGAGTATTATACCAAACGATCGAAGAGTGAGTCAGTACGCTGATTATTTAACCGATACGTATATTTCGGAAAATTCTATATTTCCACCAGTTATTTGGGCAGAATCGTCTTCTTCGTTATCAAGAACCACTAATGCATGCGAGTCTTTCCACTCTCATTTCAAAGAAAACTTTTATAAAGAAAAGCCTAATATATTTATGTGGCTTAATATCATTAAGCAAACTCAAACTAATATTTATTGTAAAATAAGAAGTATACATGTTCCAAAAAAATCAAAGGATTACCGAGCAAACAAGCGTCGTGGAGCAATTGACGATGCTATTATTAAATTACAAAACGGAGAAATGTCTAGGTATGTACCTAATTACAAAAAGTGAAATAATTATTCATATTATATCTAATTTTTATTTTCTTCCAACAGGTATTCATTTGTTGCCGAGATGTCTTATAATTATAAAAAAATCTAATATTATTTACTGCAGTGATTTTACTATATTTTATATCTTTTATTTTACATAGTATATTATTAACTAATTTATTATTTTATTAATAGATTCATGCATTTTTATCGACGTGCATACTTTTTTATTATTTTCATTATCTTTTTACTATATTTTATATTTTACATATTATCTGGTTGCGTTATCATCAATCCCTTTTTATTGTTTTATTTATTGGAGGAAAATGGAAAGTGGAGGAAAATGGTCAAAAATTTTTTTTTTTTTTTTTTTGGAGGAAAATGGACAGTGGAGGAAAACGGTATCCCGTTTTTGGAGGAAAATGGCTACGGCCGAATTCGAGAATCCCGTATACGGCACTGTAACTAACTATATAGTTTTGATGAAACACGCGCGTCATATCGTCGCGTGCGCAGGTGCAGCTCGTGATATATCAGAGATATAGGTCGAATTCCGCGGTTATATACCTACGCCGATTCTTTATTTCATCGTATAATATAATATAATATTATATTATGCTGGGCTCGTACACGGAGGTTTGTGTGTACCCTACACGGTGTTATATTTAATTATATAAAGTAACAGCTCACGCGTACACAATATTCTGAGATTATCCTACGGGGGTGTTCAGCTTTCTTTTTCCGTTCGTTTAATTCCCGAGGAGTAGGTACGATAAATTTGTAAAACCGTAACAATAATTCTGACGGAAGTGTTCGGTATATATTATTATACTGCACGCAAGTCCGCGGAACAAAACTCCGCAAACAATATGTACGCGAGTCTGGTCTATTATTTTCAAATCATTGTCTTTACACACCTACATGTATATATATATATATATAACGAGACACTATACTGTACAGTTGTAAATCTGTTTTGACGGTTTGTTATTTTAATTTATTCGTTTTGGAGCTGTAGGTATATTATAATATAGTATGACAAACGATCAACCTCGAACAAGTGATGATAATAATTTGATGCAGGTATAACGTTTTATATGCATAATGTATGACGCATAATAAGTTGAGAGAGTTAATCATCAGGTGTCTTAACCGTCAGACTTCCTCGCGTCATTCAAAGCGATATCATTGCAAGTATGAGCTGCAGCTATGACTGTACTGCATGTTTTGTGCGGATTGTGATTTTTTAAAATAAAACTATTTCTTGTATGCGTAAAAAAAAAAGGAAAGTCTAACGAGACACTACTGCTTTTCAATATTATACGATTCTGAGATGAGGTATCCACAAAAATTGTTCGAGATTTGGTCAAGATCTGTGATGGCCTTTAATAAATAATAATTATCGAACACTGACTTTTTTCTGGATTTTTGTTTATTTTTTTAGAGAGATTTTTCCGGAAACCACGATGCAATTTTAAAGAGAAAACCGCCTGCTCAAAGAGTCACCCGTGTAATACATTTTCAATCCATAGACTTTTTTAGTTTATTTTCACCGCGCCTCAAATCGACCAGCGCGGAATAAAAAAAATCACTCGGCATTACGAAACCACCCCCCTGCTGCACCCACACACACACACAACACACACACACGCACACACGCAGCCCACGAGCTCTCGGTACGGAACCCAAAAGGCGAAATGTCTGGCTGACAAAGGGAATCCGCGTATACCTATAGCGTAAAGTGATTTTTGAAATCGGACGACGAACGCGCGAACTGTCGACGATTACTGGCGCCGAATTTCGCCTCACGGACCGAGCCGACGCCGCGCCGTCTGGGTGCACTCGGAAAAGCTGGCAGAAAAATATGTAACCACTTGTGTCGGGAAAACGTGCTAAACCGTACGTGTACGAGAGAGGAGTAAACCGCGTGCATCGCGGCGTATTTTCCGAGAACAAATCGGATTAAACCGCGTACGCCGGCTCGAGGAAAATATACAGTTCGACGGCATCCTATATGTATATATAATATTATTGTACAAGCGGTTTACCCCC